>NC_050523.1:24577508-24598601 GCF_002922805.2 Oryzias melastigma | reverse complement strand
AATCCAATAAATAAACCAGCAATAATAAATGTTGACGCTCCCCCTTTAGCCACTGTGGCACAACCATGTGGCTTATGTCTGGTATTGTTCTCATCATTTTGTATTTTAGTTTTTTCTCTTTTACCATGGCCTCTGGTCAGATTCAGTTTATCTGTTTCTTTGCTCATGTTTCCTTCCTGTCTGTTCTGCATCTCCTCTTCTGACGACCCCGATTATCTCTTTGCTTTCTTTATCCCAGTAACCTATTTTCAGATATTCTTCATTCCACGTTTTATCCAGTGACAGCCTAAACTCTTAATTTTAGTTTGAATATTCATTCAGGATGATTCTGCCATGGCCTGTTTGTTTTTCCTTTCAGTGAATCCCCCCACGATTCAGCCTCATGAGCTTTGGCGTTTACAGCAGATGCCCCTTCTGCCCTCTGCGTTTCCAGACATGAAAACACTTGAGGTCCCCCTGTGGTTTGACCAAAACCAAGCCAAATGCAAAGTGTTTTATATCAGGTTCATTTGTCAGACACTAAAGATCAAACATTAGCAATCATCCTGCAGACATTGATGACACAGATAGGCACAAAGACAGGCAAACTTAAAATAAAACCTGAAACTACCATCAAAAGTGCAGCCATGAAAAATGTTTGTTTTGAAGTTCACACTTTACATGTGATGAGGGATCACACAAATGTATCCTCAGCAGCAATACTTTGAGTGGGATTTTCTGTTCTGCACTGTAAAACTGAATCCTCATAAAGTAAAATGACTTTTGTTTATGTTTTTGTAGTGTGAGGTTTGTTTGCCTCACTTTCACATTGCTTTCTGAGTTTTTCCAGAAATCTTCGTTCTAATTGGTTTGACTCTAAGTGGACTCCAGCCGTGTGATGCAGCTGACCCGTCCTGTTTGAACCCACAATGCAGCCCCTAAAAGAATAAACGAAGGGACACTTCTGATTTCATCTGCACAGTGAAGTGAACAAAGATCCAACCGGTTTCTTGTTGAATTTGCTGACATATTTCATCATAAAGTGATTGACCAGCCTGAGCCGCTGTAATTGAACTGGCTAATTCTCAGCAGTTCAAATGCAGTAAATGTCCATCTGAGCGTTTGGGAGAATTCAGAGCGGAAAGTCCAGACGGCAGTCGTTAATGACGCCTCAGCTCTGCGGCCAAGGTCACATTGAAGAATCCAGTTTCACATTTCATAATTCATCATCCCGACCTCCAAACTGAACCCGTTCCTGGTTGGAGATGAGATCTGTGAGTGTGGGTGTGTGAAAAGGGTTTTTGTGTGTGGGAGTGTAAGTGGAGGAGGATGTGGTGCTTTGTTATGTCCACTGTATCGACAGAGGACCGCAGATAGACTGTACATCACTCCGAGCTCAGACAGCACTGGTCTGAGCCCTCTCTGGGTGTGTGTTTGTGTGGGCACTCGGACTCATTGTGTAGCAAAAGTGAACAGGTTGAACTGGAAAAAACAAACACAAAAGAACAGCCCGTTGGGACTTTACCTTATTGCTAAAGGGAACTCATTTTGAGCTTTCTTTGCTGTGAAATACAAATAAAAACACATCAAGGTTAAAAAAAAGTGTAAAGTAGAAGAACATATTATGGGTTAATACTGAAATGCATTTATCCATACATACACTATTGGTAAAACTATGAGAATAATTAATAAAGAAAAGTCAGCAGAAAAAGCACAAAGAAAACTTTCACTATAGAAAAAAGATCATTTTTGAGAATGTATCTTTAAAAAGTTGTAAAACTCAATCACAGAATCCCTTTCTGTTATAGTTTATCTTTCACTGTAACAATAAAAGTTATCCAGAAATTAGAAGTGAAGCTTCGATGAGGAAGATATTATTATTTCCCTCATGCATCCAGGTGTTCATCCTCACTCTCCATGTCATCAATTGGCATTGGGAGCCAATAGCTGAAGCACTCACTTTCTTCACAGCCAATCACAATCAAACTTCTGCCTTTAAATTCAGTAGAGTTCCTTTTCTTCCGCATTCCAGATCTCCTCCTGGCTCTTCGATCAGCGCGGTCCTGCCTTACCACCATCAGCGTCTGGGCTCTGGGTCTCTTAATCTGGTCCTAGTGTTGCTCCGGCTTCCTCTCCCTCTTGTGCAGGTCCTCTTGAGGGGGGATCTCTTTCACTTGGCCCAAACCGTTCGTCAGATAGCAAGAGTTCTCCAGCCCAGAGCCCAACCGCCAAAAGACTCTATTCATTCTTTACAAATAACTTCACAATTAATCTTTCAGTTCCACTTTGAGTTCTCTCCTTATTGAGATGATATTTAACAGTTGCTTATTTTTTTTCATTGTAGAGCAGAGGGACTGAAAGTTTAGCCAAATGCAACACTTCGATTCAAACATTGACCAGTTCATCTTAGAATAAAAAAAACGTACACTTTAAGATCTCCGCCAAATCTGAGGGACAAAAACCGCTTCAGGTTTAGGGGCGGATTCTGCCCTTTGAGCGGGAAACGTCTGTACAGAAACTGACAAACCAAAGGTAAATTTAAGACCCTTTAACACCGGAGCTCCAATGTTTCTGTTGTTTGGTTTACTGTAACTCTCAACCGTTAACATGAAAATTCCTGCAGATTCTGAAGGAGAAAAGTATCTTTCTCCTTCAGAATCTGCTGGAATAACGTTGATCATGTTAACGGTTGAAAAGTTACAGTGTGTTAAAGATTTTGTGTTTAAGTGTCACCAGCGGTGCCTCAGGTGTTAAAGGGTTAATACTGGAGATTCCAGACTGTTGTCCATGTGTGGACCTGATCCTGTGGAAAACCTGCTGGAGTAGCTTTGGTTTGGAACCAAACTAAAATGAAAATAGTCATCAACATGTTCAGCAAAATAGTCAAATCAGTTGGACTGAGTCAAACGTTGCTTTTGCATCAATGGGGTCTCAGTCTGGAGCATCAACGTTCAGAGGTCAGAGGTCAATCTCTCTCCTTCATACTGCAGCAAGAAAGACAAATGGGTGAGTGAATGGGGCACTGATGGTCATTGTACTAACATGTAATCTTTAAGTTGAGCCATTATTCCATCTTTCTTTTTCCCTGCTAGCTGTGCTGCTCTTGTTCTTTCTCAGCCCCCTCATCTCTCCGTCTTTTGTTTTTTCCAGTTATCTCATCATTGTTTCTGTTATCATTTCATCCACTCCCATCTCTCCTTCTATCACTTCTCACAACCTTTTTCTTCCATCCATCCACCTCCTCTCTCTCTCTATCATTCATCTGTCATTCCTCGCACCTCACTCCTCTCCGGCCAAACTCACAAAGTCTAGGTGAGGAAAAAGGAGATAAACCAGTTGTCGCCTAGCAACTCATCCGACTAAAGAAGGGTGGGGAGGCCATGGAGGTGTAGGGAAGCTGGGGAAGGAGATAAAGGTTAAGGATGGAGGGAGATAGGGAATAAGGATAGAGGATGTGAGGAAGTAGGAAGAGAGACAAAAAAATGAAGACAGGAAGAAAACAACACCGGTGAAAGGATGGAACGGTGGTCACTGTTCACTGATTGCAAAACTTGCTCCAGCCAATCAATTGCTGCAAGTGCGTGACCAGAGCGGACCAACACCAATTACACTCATACAGACCCACACACATGTGTGTGGGGGGGTGTATGTATGCCAGCACAGACAGTGATAACGTTTCCTTGTTTGTCTTTTTCATTTCTATTGTCTTGATGATGTTTTTTTTGATCTGAACCCTTTTTCTGTTGTTGTTGAACCTGTTAAGTTCATACTGTCAAAGATTTTTTCACATGATTTACATTGTTTATTTTTCTTCACTTTTATCAACCTTTTTGTAAATGAGATGGAGCACATGAGGCATCTAAATCACAACAATAAAAAAAAATCTAAACAAATGATCCATTAACAGCATTATATCATAATTTAAAAAATAGAATTCCCAGAAAATCAAATAAAATGTAAAAAATAAATAAATAATAAAAAATTGTTTTGGCAAGTACTATGTGGCATCAGGTGAAGATGTCTGAGTTTTAAAGAGGGAAAACAGAAGAATGTTTAAACTGTGGTGCAGAGTTGATTGATCGATCGCTGAACTCTTGCAGTGGCTGACCAGAAGCTTAAAGAAGTATCTTGGATATGAAGATATTGTCGTGCTGAATTACTTCCTGTTGAAAAGGTGAGCAAACGTCATCATCCAATCAGTGATGTCCCAAAATACTTCCCTTTTCCAGATTCAAATTGAGTTTTATTCTTTAACATTTCAATTGGATTTCTGGAAACTATAATTTTTTTCTAAATGTTTTTTTTAACCTTTTGGATCCTGGAATTTTGTTTTGGCTTTTAAAATGTAACTTTGTTTTGCTATTTTATAGTCGTAGTGAACTTTTATTTATTTTTGTGTGATTTGTTGTTGGTATTGCCCTACAGGGCCACCGTACTCTTCTCCTATGGACCATCTTTCTTGTCTCCACAGTGAGATGAGGCTTCTCAGCCTTTACTGTTTGACTCTTTTCCTGACTCAATGTTCATTAGCACTCTTTTATTCTCTTTGCTTTTTCTGTTGTTTTAGTGCATGTGTAGAATTTTTACTTTTTCAGTTCAATAAAAAATATTGAACTAAAAAAATGGTTAAAGGATTTGTGTATCAGTTTGATTAAAATGTTTTGCATGAAGTAATATATCAAACATCTAAATTGTAGCAGGATGAAGCTGCGTTTCTGTGGACACTGAATCTCTTCATGTTTATCCATAGCAGATTTGAGGGGAAGACGTCTAGATGTGGGGCTCACAGGTGAAGCTCTCACACCAACCAGATGGTCGTCAGCCGCCGTGGCTGTTGATCATCAGGCGCTCTGAACCTTTGTCCTCCTCCTGCTCCTCTGTATCGCTTTTCTGCAATAAAGTCAGACTGCAGCAGCTTTACTGATCAGTCTGTCTCTAAACACCATTGATTGCTGCTGATATGAGCAGCCATTGATCTCTCCTGTGTGGACTAATATGACAGAGCTAACACATCCCTTCACTGCATCCAGCTCTGTCATTTATTTAATATTCCCCATCATGTGAGGTTACCATAGTTTCAAACTTTACCAGGAAAGGATTTACTAAATTAAGGAAATGGGAGTGGGACAGAACATTGATTGTTGCCATGGCACTGAGGCTGTAATCAGAGAAATAAGATGCAGCTGAGTTTATTACAAACTAAAGCCAACTGAGACCAGGAACAGAAATAACTATCAACACAAAAGTAACCATCATTAGTAAAACTCAGAACATACTGAAGTTTTGTGCATCTTTATACAATTTCTCAAATTAACACATTCTATGAGAAACCATAGAAATGTCCTCAGAAGTACTGAGAGGCGATGGTACACTTTAAAGATTCTATACAATAATGATTATTTTTTGCATAAAACATTTGAAACCAATTACTGGCAATTTTTCAATTAATTTTTATTTCTTAAGTAAATTATTATTTATCCTAAAAAAATACTACCAAAGAAATAGCTTTATTGGGCAAGGTTCAAAATGTAAAATTTAAAAAATTAAAATAAATATGAATTAATAAAAAAGAACAAAGAAGTGCACACTTTCGTAATAATCTCAGATTGGTGTTTATGAAAAGCAACATATCAACACTTTCAGGTTTGAGAATATAAAACTCCTGGCTAACAATCCGTCCTCCCTCTCTGCTGGAACAGATGTAGCAAAACCGTTCCAGGATATTTCTTTGGCACTGTACTCAGTAGTGGATATGCTCTCTCACCTTTTTCCTCCATAGCTGAGGCTCTTTCCGTGGGATCCCGTTTTCTTCCGTGTATTTGCGCATTCAGCATATGCATCTGTGTTTGGCGTAGGACTGCTTTGAGAAGCCAAACCCGAGTGTCCAACTCCTGCCACAGTCCTCCCTGGAAAACTGAACAAGCGCAACCATTGACTGTATAAAAAGAAAACTGGACAATGTGAGTGTGATGTCACCCACAGAAAAAGCCTTACTTCCTGTTGCAATGAAATTAAGTCAATTCAGTTGCCATTTTGGACGTCGTCATGCTGGACCACACAATGCTGATTGGTCTGAGTCATCATGCCTATGACAACCACTCTCACCAATCATGAGTGCGCTTGTTGGAAAGCCACACCCCTTCACTGAAAGCAGGCTCAGGAGAATCTGTCAATCAAACATTTCAAACATTCGGGGTGGGGCCAGCAGGTACCACATGCTTTTATTGAGGCATCTGATTGGTTGGTGTATAATTTGAATAACTTGTGATAAAGAAAAAATATACTGAGCAAACATGTTAAAAATATGTCAGAATAAGAATGTTTTTGACCAACAGAATGACTGACTAACAGCTGTTTATTTCTCTAAAGAAGTCTGTGAGATTTCAGCTTTCTGGAACTAGCGGAGTACTTGATACCACTTTTGATGATGCATGGTAACCAATACTTCAACACCTTAGTATTGATACTCCCATCACTACTCAGAGGCTATGAAGTTTCAGCTGCTGGATGGAGGAGCTCACACTGACAAAACAAATTGGAAAAAATAAGATTCATGGGCAAATCCCGGCTGTAGTAACGGAGATCTGAGCTGCATTTATTTGCATTAATTAACCATTTCATATACAGCATTTATACCTTTAACACCATAATAGTTTAATAAATAATTAACCAATTTTGAGGATTACCTCAGACAAAAATGAGAAACAAAGCAACATGACAAAGATCCTTTTTTTTTATGTCATTTGGAAAGTCAGTATGAAAAAACTGTGAAAATGAAACCCACAATGTGGCATAAATGCAGAGGCTGATTCACTGGTGGAGATTCAGAATGTGGAGGAGCAGTGATTATAGGTTTTTCACTTTTTAAATTTGCTTGATTTCCATGTAGTATTACAGAAACTCTCATAAGAAATCTACTCTTATTAGAATTTACAATCAATTTGGTGTGACAAAAATACACAAGAAGTCAAATGCAGTTGAATCGCTCTGCAATCACATCAAATGTCTAAGTGGTTTATGACATATTGAGCTTCAGAGAGGCCTGTTCATAAACGTCTGCTCCTTTAAAACTGTAGAAATGTCGATGGGTCACAGGGGCTGCTGTGAAAACTTTTAAATTAAATTTTCTGAATAAAAGCTTACTCAAACTTAGAAGTCATAACTTAAAAGGGCCTTACCATGATTTTCTTTAGGCTTTCAGAGTGAACTATGTCCATATATATGATCATATATTACCTTTGGAACGCTAAAAAAATTATTTATTTATGAAATATTAATTATTTTTTGTGAGTTTTTTCCTACCCAGAAATAAAACGACTCGATGCCTGAAGCTCCACCTGCCGCTGTGTGTGGGTACCACCCATTTCATGACATCATTGACATCATCTGGGGGCGGAGCTGTCAGAGCTGACTCTTCCGGGGGGGTGTGCCTGTCCCACTCTGTGACATCAGCACGTGAGGACCCGCTCGTTTTTATGGGTATGGGAGGGGCAGGTTTTTAGAGGATTACTCAGAAGTGCATGAACAGATCAACATACCGCTTTGGGGTTCTTTATAGAGAGGAATGAACAGTATAATAGTTTTTTTTTAATGGAATGACCCCTTTAAAGACCCACTTCATTCATCCTTTGATCTATTTTCAAAGCATTTCCAGTAATCTAATCATTATGAATATTATTTTTAGCTAAAATCTAAAAACATTGTTAGTTTTTTAGGACACAGTTTCTGCAGAGCGGCAGAAGTTTATTAGAAATTCCCCTCTAGCCATCCAGTTGTAGAGTGTAATGATGCAGGGCGCTTATATAGAAACCTTCTGATATCCGACTGTCTTGAACTGTGTTTTTATTATTCCGCCATATTTGTGTCTCTGACGTTCTGCTTACAGGCAAACACGACATAACAAAACTAACCGACTCCCCCTAGTGGTCGGAGGACAGCATACACCATACATCACATAGAGGTTTGAGCCAGACACCGACTCAGATGAGGAAAACAAAGACTGTCTACAAGTGAAAGCATCAGAAAGGAGAAAAACAAGGAGCTGGTGGCCCACATTGTGGCTTCCACGGCTTTTTCCAATGGCCTTTTAGCTTTCTCCTCATGATTCACATTGATGTCAACAAATATAATGTCATAAGTGCAATGTTAAGCTTAATTTTCTTTGTATATGACTTCTATCATCAGAAAAATACCACAAGAACATGTTAAAAACCCTAAAAACACAATTTTCATCCGAGTGGGACTTTAACCAAAATGACACATTGCAGTTACGAATGTAAAAATAATTTGTTCAAAACATCTGTCTTCAAACAAGGTATAAAGAGAAAGAAACCTTCTGTTGTGCTTGATTGCTGGGACTATCATACGTCCGGTCACATGGGACCCTGAAGGATCAACTGTACTTTGAGTAAATATTTGCCTTCAGTTCTTTCTTAACTTCTAGTTTGGAGACGGCTCTGTGAAATCACAGTCTACCTCCTGTTAGGCCGAGGCTTCCTGAGTGTTTAATGTCAGTCTGTGGACGCTCCAATGATTGAGAAACAGATATATTAATCATCTTCAGAGGAAATGACCTGTAAAAATGACAATCGATATCTATCACTGCTCAGACTCTAAAAGTGAGCTGTTTAATGATTGACTCCGACTCAGCGGCACATTTTAAGTGGATTTCAGTTAAGAGTACGGCTTTGTGTTGAGTTTAAGCACAGAGGCCTTGACATTTTACTGATTGCTGTTATTATCATGCACTTTAGAACAATAGCCAATGGTTGATGTATTCTGTGGTGCTCTCTACACACTGGAGGAGATGCTGCACTGATGTTCTGGAGGAACATGTTTTTATTATTGTTGGCTGAGCTGTCTGACCCAAGAGGGGAATAAAGCTTCTCTGTTTTATGGAGTTTTAAAGCCACATCACTTATATATAAAATGATGGTATAAAAACAGACCCTCCATGAAATGTAAATACACAAACACTCCTCACAACAAAAATGAAATCTCGCCATCCTTTGAAGAAGATCTGAACCAACTCCTGCCTCATTTTTAACCTCTATTCTTCCTCCCTTTGATTTCTTGTCTGCACTTCCTCATCCTCTGGCCCCCTCCTGATATGTAGTAATATGTAGAGATGATGACCTATTGATTTCTGCTTGAGGGATGTTTGACAAGCAGGCTGGGGCTGGAACACACTCTGCTTGTAATCTCACTTTGTTCAGAAATTACCTGAAAAAACAAAGACAGACAGCACAGAGCAACAATGCAGAGGAAACATGGGTTTTATTTCATTTTCCTCTCACTGCCATGTCAACAACTAATCAGACTAGAGGGACTTTTATTTAACACTTTTCATGGACAAAGAAGTGAAATGCTCAGAACACAAAAGACACATTTTCAACAGAAGTCAAACAAAACAACATGATGAAAAGAAGAAATAGGTTTAGTCAAACTTTTAGTGCTTTAGAAGTTTTTTAACGGTGTCCAGTCCTGTGAAGTCGTTTTCAGCAGTCCACTACCTTGTTTTGAGTATTAATAGAAGAATCAATAAGCAGACTTTTGACCCAATACAAGTTACTTTGAAGAACATAAAAAAAATGTATTAGTCGCATTTTTTCAGAAAATCAAGATCAGACTCTTTAAATTCCTTCTATTAGCAGAGCATGAATATTAATCTCTGGCTCCCTCTACAGATTCCTGATTTTAATGAAATCTCCTTCAGAAACCCTCCAGCTGTTTTGTTGATTCTCTAATGTTTCTTCATTATTTCAGAAATCTTGAAGCTTCACCATCATGTTTGTTTAGTGGTATTTTATCGTAGTCTGGTTGCTCTGAAAATTGTTTTGTTTTTCTTCCTTCACAGAAAAAGCATTCAATGTCTTTGTCTGAGCAGCACAGTTTTAGTGTTGGGCAGCATTGAGTACTGTCACTGTTCAAGTCCTGTCAGGATTAGACCTGGGTGAAACTGATGCTCAGCTATTCTCACCCCCACACCTTGAGCATGGTGCAAAGACCACAGGTGAGTCAGAGTTGTTCTGATGGATCGACTTGGAAATGAAAAAGAGTTCAGTGCCCAAAAAAAGGTCTTGAAAGGGATAAAAACACAAATTAGCTTTAAAAAGAGATTCAAGAAGTAAAGCATTTTGTCAGGAATTGCATTTAATTATTTTGTGCCTCTAAAACACTGGTTTCATGAAGTTAGGGCTCTAATTCATTTGGTGTTCACGTGTCCAATGTGACCCAAATACATTCTGTATGTGCGCGGTGGGGGCCATGTGACCATGAATGAATAAATGAATGTATTTATTTTAGGTGAATAGGGACAGATATAAAAACACAGATGCACAGCAATGCAGTAGTCCCATGCCTATACCATAATGCTTATAGAGGAAGCTAATTTGCAGCACTTGTCCCTAGATGGGATTTTTACACAGGATAAAAAAATAATAAAATGCCTTAATAACAAATAGTTCCTTTTTTAAAAAGTGAAATGAACATAAAGACATAGAGACACATTAGAGAGATAAAAACACATCAGTTTCTCCTGGTCAGACGTGTGTGCAGTGCTGCTCCTGGTACAACCAGGTCTTGGTTTGTCTGTTAAAAGGCTAAAACTGCTCACAGACTTCAGATCTGCAGTGAGTTCCAGACTCCTTTCTCTATATAAGTCAATGAGAGTGGGATGTTGTTTGCCAGTAGCACAAACCAAAGCAGAGGAGGAGGAGCTCTGACCTCATCGTTGTGCACCCTTGGAACTGCTCACTCAAACTGATTTATGGGACACTTTTTGCACGGTGATATGTAAAAACCAAAAAGCATTCTTCATTGGCTTTGTCACTTCAGTTATGTCACAGAATGAGCGGTGATGAAGAAAATGAAAAAGCCGTTCAGAGAATTCATTTTTCATTTTATTTAAGAGACAAGTAGTGCAGTTATTTTGAAAAAGGAAAAAGCATTTCTATTAATCCCTTTTAATTTTCAAATTTGATATCTCTAATTGAATTTTGGTACAAATTTAACAGAGAACTTTTCTTTATGATTTTAATTATGTCAGAATGAGCAGTCTTGAAGAAGAAAATGAAAAAGTCGTTCAGAGAATGGCTTTTTCATTTTATTTAGGAGACAAGTAATGCAGGTAAATTGTGAAAATGAAAAAGTATTTCTGTTTATGCATTTAAAATTTCAAACGCGATATTTCTAATTGAATTTTGGTATAAAATTACTGAAGAACTTTTTGAAAATGAAATATCAAATGCCATTTTCTTCATCATTTTAATTAGGTTACAGAATGAGCGGTGTTGATGAAGAAGAAGAAAAAGGCGTTTGAAGGAGTGCTTTTTAATTTCATTTAAGAGACAAGTTATTTTGAATTATGAGCCACATACGCTTCCATAAACCTAGGGTGTGTTTTGGATTTTGCCGATTGAGTTTGACTCCCCTGATATAGGATAACAGGAATTTTTGGAGGAAAGAATGGAGCTCTTGATTCACACACTTTTAGAGTCAAAAGTTCAGAAAAGTGAGGAACTCCTCCTTCTGCAGTTGGCAGTAAAATGGTTTCTCATGTGTGGACTCAAAGGCTGGGGGGAGAAACGGAGCCGCTTTCTGTCGGTGCAGAGGTCCAGCTGTTTCCTGGTGAGCTGTGAGGATGAACATCATAGTGACAAACAGAGTCACACCGGCCTCCTGCTCGTCATTATTAATTCATGAATGATCCTGTCTGTTAAAACTCCAGAGAGCAACATCCACACACGTGTAAAGCTGAGATTAAACTGTAAATCTGTCAAGCAGCAAAAAATCTTTTTGAGCTTTTAGAGGGAACAATAACTTCAGTGAAACGAGTTCTCAAGATGCACTCATGCTGTGAGGATGCAGAACTGAAGTATGTGGCATCATTGTGGTGCTGGTGAAAACCAAATATAAATATGTTACTGACGAAGTAATGATAGGATCATGAGGCGTTCTCTTTCTGCTGACGGTGCAGTTGAGGCCGACGAGCTGTCTCCAATGAAACTGCTTCCTTCTCACACTCCACTGGATGCAAATGTTTGCATTTGTTGCTTCAGTACAATGAGTGGAACATTGAAGAGGGAGGACGGGAAATACTCACATCAAAAGTTCAGGTTTTATTCATGGATGAAATCTGACAGAAACATAAAGCTCCTCCAGAATTCATCTCTGTTACTTCATGTCTTCTGTTTCTCTAATTTAATGATCAGTTCAAGATCAACTGTGATCCAGGGCTCTCATCACGGGGGGTATGAGGGCTCTGCATGCAAGAGTCAGTCTGGATCACATCCCCTCCTCCCTCGCTCTGATCAGCCTATAAGACTCAGTGTGTTTGTGTGTGTGGTGGTGTGAATGGGACCTTTGCACCAGATGTGAGGACAGGTCATACATTAAACCACCATCACATGATAGACACACTCCAGCACACAGCGTTACCATGGATCCTTGATGCAGAGGGTGAGTCCCAAAAGCATTGGTGCTCCAAATCTGGGAGCATTCATCAACACAGATCTCTGAGATCTTTACTTCTGGTCACATCTAAAGCCTGGAGTCATCATGTCTGAGTAGGGACGTGATGTAATGAAAGCCCTGAAGATCTGATACTAGTCTGACTCCAAGATTTCTCCAGCAATCAAGTCTTCATTTGCTTTCTCTCTGTTTTTCTTGGTTCTAAAAGCAAAGACTTTCGCTTTGTCATTGCTGAACAGAAGCACTTTGACAGCAACCAGGAGTTTATCTCCTCTGAGCAGCAGAGAGAGTCTTATGGTCCATGGTGGTTCGCTGTGAGAACTGAGAACCAAACCATCGAAAGCAGGGGTCACAGAACAGGTCAGCAGGTTTATTATCACAGATAAAGTCCACAAATCTAAATCAGCGTCAGGCAGGAAAAAGTCAGCAACGAGCATGGGAGCATCGGAGAGCTACCAGAGTGGTCAGGACCCAGGTGAGGGTCAGGGCAGGCGGCAAACAATCAGAATCAAAGACGAAGCAGGATCAGGTGAACAGGAGATCAGGTGAACAGGAGATCAGGTGAACATTAGATCAGGTGAACAGGAGATCAGGTGAACAGGAGATCAGGTGAACAGATCAGGTGAACAGGAGATCAGGTGAACAGGAGATCAGATGAACAGGAGATCAGGTCAGGATGAAATGCTCAGTATGCAGGTTGAGTAACACCAACAATACTTCACACTGAGTGAGGCTCTGAGCAGTGCTTAAGTGTCCTGTCGGTGTAGGCAAATGACAGTCAGCTGAGCGGCATCCAGGAACTGTGCGCTGGGGCTGCTGGGAGATATAGTGCAGTCAGTACTCTGGAGACGGCTCCTGCCAGTGACCAGAGGGGGAGACAGAGCTCTGACTCCTGACAGAAGGGGTCTCGAACTGGTGGGCCGCTGGCATTGGCGGCCCTCAGAACAATATTTTGCAGACCCTGTTTTGGTATAAAAGTTTCATGTTGGTGTGGCCTGCGAGTTTTGTGTGAATGGCACTTTTACAGTGCTGTGTGCGGAGCTGACAAACCAACCAATCAGGGAGTGTATAAAGCTCTTGGGGGCGTGACACTGACTAGGCACCCCCTTCCCCCGACCAGATTAATGAGTTTCTTGGTTTTTTTTTTAGAAAGTGACTATTCACATGTAATTTCCTCAATACGTGCAGCCAGTGCCCTATCAGGTTACATTTGTGCCAAAAATATGTTTTTGTGTCCTCTCTTGATGTCTTTGGTCTATTGTCTATGTCTATGGAACAAGTTTATTTATTCATGTCTATGTACTACTAAGTAATATCATCTGCATGTCCACACTTCTTAGATGACAGCTTTGTGTTTGCTTTGTGATGTTTCAGCTTTATGTCTAAAACTTTACATTTGTTTTTGGTGTTGGATCTGGTCATCAGAAAAGTCTTTAGCAACAGTTGGTAGCAACATTAGCTCCTGTTGTTTCACAAGACACACAGGAGATATTGTTTAGTAGTACATAGACATGAACAAATGTTGAATAAACTTGTTCCGTAGACATAGACAATGGACCAAAAACATATTTTTGGCACAAATGGAACCTCATACAGTCCAGCCTCAGCCACTCTGCCTTCAGTGGACCCGAGGTAAATTGAACTTGAGAACCCTGATCTAAAGACACTTAAATGCATTGTCAGGAAAATGTGTCCCTGTAAAGTTTGGCAGCACTGTAGCATCAAGCACGGAGTTCCAGCCTGTCTCTTCTTCAGCAGAGTGCAGACGTGTCTGTCTCTGAGTCTGTCTCCGAGTCTTAGCGACTGCTCTGCTGGTAATGCGTTGGTGTTTTTCTGTTACTTCCAAATCCCCTCTGGGCCCTTCTCATGTATTAAGCTGCGTACTTACTCATCCTGGCTGCTGCTACACCTGACAGGAGCACCGTTCTACATTATGCTGAGGCAGAATATTGGCCTGAACTGGGGCAGAATCTAAAAGGTTCACATGCATGAAGAGTTGCTCACACAGTCATATGTGTGTCTGCATGTATGCTGCTGTCTGCACACATGCCCTCTAACTAAATGGACAGGTCTAATCACCTCAGAGGGAGGAACCTCTTCCCCCTTCCGCCGCCTCTTAACATTAGCGGATATTAACGGCCCCCAACGCTCCTCTGTTTCCTATTGAGAAAAATGATAATCACTAATGGTTTATCACAAACAGTGCTAATGCTTTGTGCAGACCTCTTACCATTAATAAATGATAACATGTAAAGGGGCAAGGGGTGTTGGAAAAGCTGACTGACCCTGCAAGGAGGAGAGCTGGAATAGTTTCAGATATTAAACAGAAAAGGCAAAATCTAGTTTGTCTTGTGCTAAAAGAACCAGTTGAACCAATGTTTGTGGCAACCCGAGTGGTGCAAAGTACTGTATAATATTTTTACAAACAGTTGAAGGGTTTCTTAAAATATATGAATTACAACAAAAAAGGAAACAACCAAAATACCAAAAACCGTTTGTGCTCAGCCTTCCTGCACCTACCAGACCGGGTCAACAGGTGGGAAACCACTAAATACCCCACTCACATGCAGCATACCACACAAACTGTGAAGGGAGACAGAAGGCCGGCCAGGAACACAGTACACCCCCTCCTGTAACCTGGTTCTCATGACAAATACACATGCACATAAAAAACACGCCTGCCAGGCTGCTCCACTCATAGTCGCTGCAACTAAACTATATTATTTGAAAAAATTAAGCTGAGAAGAGCTATTTGAGAGTTAATCAACCAATCACAACACAGCTGTTACAATTTTCACCATGATTTTAAAGAGGTCTGTTAAACCATTAGAACTGTTGGCTGTCTTCAATGTCTCAACACATTAACAGGGTCACAAATCTTATTTCTAAATGAAAAAAACATCTTTCTATAAAACAGACAGACATGGAGGAGTCAGATCAGAAGGACTTCCACTGACACAGGCCTGATGTTGTTTCACTCACATCTTTTGTCTTCTTTCAAACTTATTTTCCTGGTATTGAGAGAGTTTTTCTATAATTGTTCCTCTTTGCATAGAAGCAAATTCAATCTGACTTTTTGTGCCAATTCCTGTAGGAGAACAACCTTGAACCTCTGAGTATTCTGCTGCTTCTGTGTTCACCAGTACAGCTGTGACATCAAAGACACAGCAGTAGTGATCAGAACAAGGATTTTGCCGAATGTCAACACAAGTGCTGGACTCTGACAATAGGATAATGCAGCTAATTTGGATAAAAATGCACCTAAAGGTCCATCTGTTATTTCTGATGAATAGGATCTGGAGATGCAGCGGCTCGTCTTGATAGGAGGGCAGCGTGTCCATCGTTTCTGCTTTTCTCAATTAAACATCTCTTTTCCTCACTTGCAGAGAAATGCTGTGTTGTAGGTCCTGCCTTTCATAAAGAAAAGGAGCACATTATCAAACTGGGATGGCATGTTCACAGCTCTAATGTTCAGATCGCTGCCGTACTCTGGTTCTGCATGCAACACCTTTCAAAAGAGGAGAAAAAAATCCTCAACCCCCCTCACAGCTTTTACAAATGTGAATGTTGGTTTTCAGCACACAGGCACCTGCATTTGACCCTCATGTCCAGTATCCTGCAAGATCCCCAGTGTCCTCATTAAACCAACCTTGGAGGCTGCCATTCATCTCTCTGCGCCCAGCTCCTTCCTATAATGACATCCTCACCCTGTCGCATCATTTAACTTTTTCAATTAAAAGAGGAGGATCTCTCTATTAACCTCACTCCCCCTCATGCCATTTTTTTTCGGCCCAACACTGTTTTGGAGAGGACCACGGGGAATGGACGGGCGGCGGTATTTCAGCCTGCAACTAGCCCAGGTCTTGGTAGGATGACAGCAGGCGGCAGGCGGAGGGGTGAGTTATGAAGCCAGCACGGAGGGGGCAAATCATAAGTTTGTGCCTCATCCTGCTGCTGATCTGTAAGGAGGGAGATGAAGGACGACAGCTGCACAAGGAGACACAGCAGAGGTCAAAGCCACAGCTCTGTCCTTTTCTTCTTATCTCCATTTCAACTGGGAAAATATCAAGCAATAAATATCCCTGTAAATGTGCCAATGTGAGTGAGGGTTCATTTCCAGCTGAAGTAAATATTTAACCCTTTAACACCAGAGCTCCAGTGTTTATGTTTCTTGATTTACTGTAACTTTTCAACCGTTAACACGATCAACTTGGTTCAAGTAGAATCTGAAGGAGAAAAGCGGCACAAGGGTGAGAAGCTCAGTCTCCCGGAGAGAGCTTGGAGTAGAGCCGCTTCTCCTCCACATCCAGAGGAGCCAGTTGAGGTGGCTTGGGCATCTGGTCCGGATGCCTCCTTGACGCCTCCCTGGAGAGGTGTTCCGGGCATGTCCTACGTGGGGGAGAACCAGGACACACTGGAGAGACTAAGTCTCTCAGCTGGCCTGGGAATGCCTCGGGGTCCCCCCAGAGGAGCTGGAGGAAGTGACCTGGGAGAGGGAAGTCTGGGCATCTTTGCTTAGACTGCTGCCTCCGCGACCTGGTCCTGGATGAACGGAAGAAGATGGATGGATGGATGGAAAAACAGTAATTATTCATGTATTAACTAATATTATTCATAAAGCAACACTTACTGGATATTTTTATAGACCTGCCTGTGTTTATTTGTAGTTGTGGCTTCTTCGTTCTCGTGCCTCAGCATTGAGGAGGTGCTTTTATTTAAGGATGAAAGTTCTGCCAAACAAATCTGACATTTAACCAACAAAACATAAAATGATACATTTCAAATGAGAGTAACTTGGAAATGGAATGGCATTCTGCTAGATCAAGCTGAAACTGAGAGGAACGGGAGGAAACAAAAAAATACCTTATTGTCTGGAATGACATCCAAAATAGTCCCACACGACCGACACCTTTTTATTTCTGAGCTCCATCTAACAGCTTGAAAAGTTTGCGAGTGTTCAAGCGACAGAGACACATTCCGCTGGTAGATGCACTTCCTTATAAACACAATTTGGTGCATCAGTGACACACCGACACATAGCTGTATCGGTCATGTGACTTTTCTTCCCTTTCACTGCTTCCTCCATGGATAGATGAACAACCTCTACAGAATGGAGTAACTCCTTTGTTAGAGAGAGACTCTCATCCACTGAATCCAACCTCCTCCGAGGAGATGTTGATTCAGTGGATGAGAGTCTCCTTTTAACAGAAGACACTGCAGCAGCACATTCCACCAGTTCCTGACTTCATCATCCTTTACATTGGTGGTAGCTTTTGTTTAGGACATACAAACTGGATGTTTGCTGTTTCTGTTTTGATGAGAATCTTTTGAATTGCCCTTAGTCCTGCTTGATTCCTCCAGGAACTACACCATCATGAAGGTGGATTTGCCACGACCCCAACGAGGGCAGGGCAAATGCCTTTGACAGCTCCTGGGGGTGTGATAGACCACTTCATACTCGCACGCACTCAGCACAACCCCTCACCCCCCCAGCTTCTGTGCCCAAACTCGCCCGCCCCAGCACAAATGAGCGTTCACGAGCACAGCTCCAGGAAGTAGTCAGAACGGAAACAGCGGTGAAGCTGCGTCGTCGTCCATGACTGTTGTCACAGTAGATCGTTCAAAGTTATATTAAAGTTGTGATGAAAATGTAAAGTCACGGGATGAGAAATAAGTCTTGGCTTGGCTTAAATTTGCGTTAATAGTTGCGAACGCAACAACGCAAAATCCTGGAGGGACTGACTTATGTGTAACTCTGGATTTTGAAGGAGCTGCAGGAATTTCCCAGGAAGGAAACGCAGATGAAGAACATGCAGCCAGTACGCTACACACACAGCGAGCCTGCGTGGAGAAATGTAATTTGTTCTACATTTTTCTCTAAATTTAGGCACAGACCAAAACAAAGCGATGTTTAATTTTCTGCAACAATGAACATGTTGACGAGTTTGAATCGTTTTTTTTCCCGATTCACAAAGAATTATGACATCCTTACATGTAATTCATTGTATTTACAAATGCAAATAATTGTATTTATAAGCAGCCTAATACCACATTCTAATGCTTGTAAGTAGTTTATTAAGGAATCTTACTTTAAAGCGTTACCATAAATTATTTTACACATGTTCTCCATCATCAGAAAATTGCTGCAACAACTTGTTAAAAAAGGAGAAAACATGATTTTCATTGGAGTGAGTCTTTAAGTGACGTCACAGTGATGAGACATCCGGTGCTTTGGTTTGTCCATCGGGGATTATTCATTTGTAATAACAGCAGCAGCCTTTACAATACTGGAACAGGACCAGTAGATTTTATTGGGGGAACCAACCTGAACAACAAAATGTGTGACAGTTCTTCAACGGAGCAGATATGGAGAGCAAAGCAGAAAACAACATGACAATTTTGCTGTTGCTTTCCTTTGTGTGTGTGTGAGACACATGTATGTGTGTGACACGTGTGTGAAAGAGCACATATAGAGATAGTTTGAAAACAACAATGGATCAATAGGTTTACTGTGGCCTCTAGCCAGCGGCTCCAACACAGTGTGTGTGTTTGTGTGGGTGTTTGTGTGTGTGTGTGTGTCTCTGTTCTCATCAATACTTCCATTCAGCTGCCCTCAGGCCCCCCATCTCCACCCCCCACCACTGTTATCACATTTATTTTTAGGGGCAAGCGGAGTTTCACTGCAGGGTAAATCCCAGCTTCATGTGTTTTGACCGCAGCAGCGCTGTAAACAGTCGATGTACGACACACCAATGCAGTGATGATGGAGCAAGGCCGCACAATGCTGCATAGCAGAGCACTTCCTTTCTCATGTGAGACAAAAGCATGACACATCCTCCCAGATCTTTACTGCTACATGTTTGGAAGGGTCACCACAAAAATGAAATACATTATTATGAGACTTCCTGTTTTTTCCACAGCATCCAGCAGACTGAGGAGGTGGTACAGGGGTAGACCAGTTGCCCTGCGAGGTCTCTGTGAAACTCCTGCATCAGTGTGTGGATGTGGACGGATGAATAAACTCAATTCACATCAACAGGTTTACATTCATTAACCAAATGAAGGAGCTTGGCTGTCCTGTTGATGGTCTTTGATCTGACTTTTTTAAAAAGTTATTTAAATTAATGTGTGAAAAACATCCAGAACTGAGTAACACGCTTGCTTCACTGTTTAAATGACGTGTTTTCATCCTGAGAGCTTGTGAGGAGCTTCAGGAAGCAAATCATTTCTGTCCTGGATTTACTCCTCTCATTAGCTCCCTCTGGTATCTGCTCTCTTTCGCTCTCACTCTCTGACACCCACAGTTTCACCCCGAGTGGCTCAGGATATTACCTCTTTACTGGAGCTTGATTAATTAGACCTTAATTGGTTGTCGTGTCACTGCCCAGTCATCTGACAGCACCCCCCAGGGCCGGGTGAGACAGAGGACACCAGAAAAACAGAGAAAGAGCAAATATGTCCTGAAGGAATTTGGACCAGGACCAAAGCCTGACAGACACAAACCAACTCTCACTCAAAGAGTCTCTTACTGAAGTAACAGGAGTGTCAGGCTCATTTCCATCAATTAAAACAAAATTATTTGAAATTATTTTTGCCCAATATATTAAATCAATATTCACTTTTTGTGATGCATTTAGAAAATCAACCTTTTAATGCTGGAGAAACACAACACGCGCTTCAAACTGCTGTAATTCTTCAATCCTTATGCAATGTCTTTAACTCCAACAGATTATAAGACACGCTCTAATGTAACGTTTTGCACATTGACACAAAGTTGCTTTCTTGTGGCTCAAAACCAGTTAGGTTGTGTTTGCATTTTACTATTGTAATGAATACCAGAGTAAAGCTGCTTTCCTCCTCTTCAGAGTCCATTGGAATTATTGAAATCGTCTAAATGGTTAAAGAGTTGTGGTTATTTATAGAACATCAGCACCAGAGCTAAAGTTCCAGAGTTAAAAGCTTAAGATTTCTATGCTGGTGTGAATGTACACAGACTGCAGGTTTAACTCAGGACTTAGTGGGACAGAAGCCTCGTTTCCACTGAGCGGTCCAGACCAGACTGGACCGGACTGGACTGGACTTTTGAGAGTTTCCATTACAAAAATGGACCTGTTAAGCAGGACCGCCTGGTACTATTTCTGGTCCCCCGTTGGTCGTAGGACCATAGAAAAATGGAATATGGAATGAAGCCGGTAGGGCGGAGCTGCTGTCATCACATGAAGCAACCTTTGATTAGTTTAAGGGATTTACAACAACAGGAAGTGTCTGTCCAGTTTTTTTTCCCAACTCAAGATCCAAACTGAAAGTTTTTTCCTCCTTTCGTCTGGATTCGTCTTCGCCCTGTTATCTTCTTGCAAAGACGAATAAATTCTTTATGAATGTCTGTTACAGATCCATACTCATCAAAAACACTTCTGATCTGATTTGTAAAATATTTACCGAAGAGCATTGGAGTATTGCTCAACATGAAGAGTTTTTGTTCTTTTTGATTCAGAACAATAGACTGTTCTGCAGCGTAGAGGCCGGCTTCATCCAGAATAAACACCTGATCTGGATTATAACAGTGGCGGGCCGTCAGGGCCTGCAAGGCCTTCTCTGCTGGCCTAAAAATATCTGAATCACAGACTGATATTAATTATTTAT
>NC_050523.1:24572242-24577455 GCF_002922805.2 Oryzias melastigma | reverse complement strand
TGAGTTCAGACTACACATATTTTTTGGATGGAAAACCTGCCCTTAATTAAATTGAGTCAATCCAATGGATCATTTCTTTGAGTGTATTTCTGGTCCCCCGTTGGTCGTAGGACCATAGAAAAATGGAATGAAGCCGGTAGGGCGGAGCTGCTGTCATCACATGAAGCAACCTTTGATTAGTTTAAGGGATTTACAACAACAGGAAGTGTCTGTCCAGTTTTTTTTCCCAACTCAAGATCCAAACTGAAAGTTTTTTCCTCCTTTCGTCTGGATTCTTCTTCGCCCTGTTATCTTCTTGCAAAGACGAATAAATTCTTTATGAATCTCTGTTACGGATCCATACTCATCAAAAACACTTCTGATCTGATTTGTAAAATATTTACCGAAGAGCATTGGAGTATTGCTCAACATGAAGAGTTTTTGTTCTTTTTGATTCAGAACAATAGACTGTTCTGCAGCGTAGAGGCCGGCTTCATCTAGAATAAACACCTGATCTGGATTATACCAGTGGCGGGCCGTCAGGGCCTGCAAGGCCTTCTCTGCTGGCCTAAAAATATCTGAATCACAGACTGATATTAATTATTATTTATTTCCGTGAATACGTATTCTATAATTCCAAATGCTCTGTCTTCGTCCTTTCATTGCTGTCTCCCTGGCCTAGGTGTGAAATGCACGGCTCGCCACTGGATTATAATGATCCTCCGCGGTTATCTTTTTCATTTTCCGTCTGTTTCTGAGTCAGATGATGCAGCTTCTCTTTCACTGTAGTCGCACCGTTTTGACGTCATCATTCTACACCCACATGCGCTTTGATGGTCCAACGCTCCATGGAAACGCTCACTTGAATAACCCGGACCGTTCTCAACCGGCCAGGAGGGGACTGGTCCAGTCCAGACCGATCAGTGGAAACGAGACATAATTGAGATGAGACTGAAGGCATCATGGGAAACTGTCAGTTTAAAGCCTAATCCAGGTTTGCTAGCTTTGTTTGCGAAAGCTCTGGAATTCTGGTGTGGATCAGCCAAGTGAACCTGCTCTGTTTGAGAACAGGGTTTGATGCACTCATGAACAGACTATGGAGCAGTTCATTTAAGGTTTAATGCAGACAAATTTTCCATGGACCAAAAACCAAAAGATGGAGGAAAACGATCCAGAGAAGGTGAAGTGAGGAGGTGGAGGTACTCATTAAAGCCTTAGCCCCAGCTGGCCTTAGGGGTGGATGCGGGCTGTGTGCGAGTGTAAAAAGAGGCCAATCTGTGGGGCGCACGTAGGTGGTCTGCAGGAATTAACAATGATGCCATGGAGTGAAAATGTTCAAGTACATTGTTTTCAACGGACATGCTGCGGGCGTCAGGTTATAGTGAACCCTTCTAAGATATGTAAGAGGGTAAAGTAGGCGAAAAATCGGTAGAATATGCCCACATCTCACTTACTTTACCCTTCCTTACCCTTGAGAGGGATGTGTGTGTACGCAAGTGGGTCCATTTTTATTATTTTTTTTCAAACCCCCTTTTGAACATTTCAAACTTTTACCCAAACAAAAGAAAAACATGTCTGCTTTAAAGCAGCTCAGGTAACTTGAAACTTAAAATCACATTTGCTCTGGTGATTGCATCTTCTGAGGGGAAAACAAATAACTTTTGCAGACTCTTTGGCATCTCTCTGTCTTAACTTTAAGTATAATAAAGTTAGCTGTTTTACTAAATCCTCAAATTTCAGCAATCTTGACTCTATAAATGAAGCTTTTTTATGTTGTCTGTATTCAACTCCAAGAATTATTCAAATAACTTTTTTCTGCTGTAAATGTAATGGTGTTAAATTAGTCTTAAATTGTATTACCCCACACTTCAACACAGTTAGTAAAATAAGGCAGTACAATTGAACAGTATAACATCCTTAACACGACAGGATAAACAGTTCTTAATCTTATTCAAAACAACAACAATTTTAGCCACTTTACTTTTCATATATATTCGGCTTCCAAGTCAAATTTTCATCCAAAATGAACTCAATAAATCTAAACTCAGAAACTTTTTCAACTATTACTCTATCAACAGACAGTTGAACTTTTTTTTATGTTTTTTTTATTAGCTAAAACAATAAACTTAGACTTTTAGAAATTAAATGAAAGCTTATTATCAAACCAATATTTACGTTTTACCAGTTCAATATCTTGAATTAAATATCTTACTTTTTTTTCCTGAACAAAAAACTGTTGTATTATCAGCAAATAGAACAAGTTTGAATTTGTTTGAGATTTCTCAAATCTCATTTATGAGTAAAAATGAAATGCAGCACAACGCTGAACCCCCTCACAACGGAGGGCTCTGTATGGATCCGCTTCAAGGGGAGGACATTAAAAAATATATTCCAGACACCACTTGCACTTCTCAAGCCCCTTCAAATGGAGGGGAAGGGAGAAGGAAGAATTCAGATGGGGCCTTAGTGTTTATTGTGTGTACGGTGACATTACTGGACTTGTGTGCAGATTTGGTCAAATAATTGGATTGAAAGAAAGAACAACACATCAAATACCACAAGTGGGAATGTTTCAATGAAACTATATCCTGAAAATATCTTGAGAAGCTGCACAGAAATAAATTAAAGAAGAGGAAATGAGCTCACAGTGGTGCTTCTTATACGAAGACTGTGAAAAGAAAAACAAAAGGAAAAAAAAGATCGGACAAATGGAAACTGAGAAAGAATGTATTCGTTGAGAAAAAACCAACAGAAGACACACAATGTTTCAACAATATTATTTCAACAATGCTTGTAAATGTAATTCATTTCTGTTGTTATAAAGCATCAGTTCACAAAGTGCTACACTGGACCACAAATATCAAACTCTGTTTTTATCATCACCATTGTTTTGATCCAGTTTGTTTCAAACATGTTAGATTATTGTGATCCAGATCGGTAGAGTCTGTTATAATGAGGCTGGGTGGTGTAAAGAACATGATCAAAGTAAACTACAAAAATAGAAAATATTTGTTTTTTGCTTATCCACAAACATGTTTCCTTTCTTGCTTCAAATGTTTTAATTTTGTTTTTCACAGTAAGCTCTGCAGCAGGGTTCACCAACGCCCCCAAGGCCGCCCCCAAGGACCGCCCCCAAGGACCGCCCCCAAGGACCGCCCCCAAGGACCACACAATGTGCCCATAGGTCTCTTCCAAAAATAGCACATCTCACTTATGAGCTGTGTCTAAAATTCTGTTTTATTCTGTTTCTATTTTTTGTTTAAATTATACTTACATTTATATAGATTAAAAAATGAAAACATCTTAAAAATATGTTCATGATACATGAACTTTAGATAAGTGTAGGTGACCTCTGACCTACTCCAGTTCAAAGATCCTTAATTTAGTTAAAAATGCTGCAGATTTGGTCATTAGTTCAAAATGTGACAAGGTTTGATTACAAATGTGTAAGTTGATTTTTCTTTAACATTACATAATCGATAAACATGGAACAATATAGTGAAAATGGGACATTTTCCCATGAAATATAAGAGATCATCTGAAAATGTAACAATTACTGACATTATATTGAATATTGATATTTGTTTCCTAGCTTGTTGTCATTGTTGATAATTATGGTGAGAAATCGGAGTCTTTACATAGAGTCTTTTTGAAATATACTGACGACCAATTTCAAATCAATTGCACAGAATTGCAAAGCCAGAAGGAGTTTTTGAAGCATGACTTCTCCTGCTTTGGTCAAGGTGGCAGATGAAGGCTGAATGAAACCTGCCGAAACATCACATACAGATGAACCCAAAAACAGCAGAAATGAAACGACATGAGTTTGACTAATTGGGGCGACTTGAACCCACAGATTCAGCTCAAAAAAAAAAAAAAAAACTTTTCTTCAGATTGTAATAGAAATATCTCAGGGTTTCATCATTTTTCAAGTTTCACACCTTCATTTCCAAAGCTTTCTCTGCTGGAGAAAGTTTGGCTCAACATTGCAAGAGTTAACTCACCGGCTATTGTCGCTTGCATCACTTTATCTTTGATTAAAAAAAACAAAACAGAAAAATATATTTTTTTTAAAGCTAAAATAATGTTTGCAAAAGTAACTTCCGATTTTAAGCCTCAACATAAAACAATCTGCTTCAGTGGAGTTAAATGACTCCACAAACTGAAGCTTAACATGTTGCACTGAAACGGTAGACCAAAGAAAGCAAAAGCCCAAACATTTAATGCTTGATCTTTGGTAAATACATGTGTGATAAATGTGAGGCTCAAAACAAAAGGATGTGCAAACAGGTGAAAGGCTCAGGGACAGGCAGCAGAAACATCAGAGGAGGGGTCAGGAGAACACAACAGAGCAAAATCCCAGGAAGACCTTCTCTCATAATTAATAAATGAAAGATGTTGTTAGTGCAGCTGATCAATAGAGTTGTTAGGGAGAGGTAGTGATTGATTGGGCTGTGGGATGAGGGATGGAAGGATGAGGGGATCAAGGTGGGGGTTAGCGGGAGAAAGGCGGGGGCCTCTGCTGAACGCTCTGTGGCTGCTGCAGATTTTCACCCTCATTGAGAACAAAGGAGTCTCCAGAGCCTCATCAGCACTGATAGACACTTAGCACCATCCTGACCTTAATAGGGAGGAGGGAGCAGGAGAGGGGGCGCCTACAATGGAGGAGAGGGGGGGCACGGGAGAAAAGAAAATTAGGAAATGAACAAGAAAAATAAATATGTAAAAAGGAGCAAAAAGGCCACAAATATATTGGATATAAATATATTATCTGCATAAGGGGAAAGAGGATGTAAAAACTGAGGAAGTAAGTGCAAGTTTTGCAGTTTTCAGTTCAAAAGGAGTGAACCTCAGGCAGGTCACAAGATCAAATAGCAAACTTTGAGAAGAACATTGATCCAGTGTGTCTGCAGTCTAAGCAAGAGAGACTCATGAAAACAAGAGAATATGGATCAGGAGAAAAGGATGAGTGCAAGCTAAAAGTAGACATTTAAAACATAAGGTGTATGTGAGGGGAAATCTTCTCTCAGAAATGGTGAAGCGGCCGCATTAGTGATGTGCGTTTGCAGTCAGCCGCTGAAGGGACGGACACTTTCACACGCCACTCAGTCTGTTCCTCATAAATGCATCAAGGTCAGCATGGGGTTAAGTGTCTTCAGAACACATCCTAGTCCGGCAAGGCCAGGGAT
Organism: Oryzias melastigma; assembly: GCF_002922805.2. Lineage (NCBI taxonomy): Eukaryota > Metazoa > Chordata > Actinopteri > Beloniformes > Adrianichthyidae > Oryzias > Oryzias melastigma. The sequence goes on along the minus strand of NC_050523.1, from coordinate 24,572,287 downwards.
TGAACCACCATTTATCAGAGACAAGAACAGTCCTTGGTCCAGACT
>NC_050523.1:24561054-24572201 GCF_002922805.2 Oryzias melastigma | reverse complement strand
TTTTTTGAGAAGGTTGAGAAGTTACAAATTATTTATATTTCTACCAGTCGTTCTTTCTAAACATTTTAATTTATTTTGGTATCAGTTGCTTGATTCTTTTGGTTTGTTGACTGTTTTGCATTTACCTCTTCACTTTTTATTTAATTTCAAGAAGTTTTTATTTGAATACATTATTTTTCATTTCATTGAAAATGTTTTCCTAATTGTATTTTAGGCTTATCAAGTACAAAGAAAAAAACATTCATGATGATTAAAAACAATTGAGATTTTGAGGTTCATGTCATTTCAGCTGCATTTACCAAAAGTATCGGTTTTCGTATCAATATCAGTGATATTTACTGGTATTGGATCGCTATCGGATCAATACCCAAATGCCCAGTGGTGCCCAGCCCTACTGGACACATTTGGTTCCTTTAACACTAGAATCCCTGGAACTTTCAGCTTCTGCTGCAATGCCCCCCTCCCCTTCTCAAAGTAGTGTTGTGGTGATCACCTTAAACCATCAACGATGACTTCCTGTTTTCACATTGCAGATTATCAGGTTTAAATATAAGTTTTACATACAGTACACATCCTGCCACTAGACGGTGTAGTGGTTATATCTGCTAACTCATATTCAGAAGATCATGGGTTCGAATCCCGCTCAAGAATAGTCCACATTAAATATTTGTTTTTACTTTTAAATTTTATTTTTACCTCAAAACTGTTCAATGTAGGGGAAATAAATATTTTTAACACAGACAAGTACAATAAATGACAAACTGGTTACATGGGGGGGGGTTTAATACATTTCAGATGCTTTTAAATTGAACCAGAGTCTGTTTCCCACAATAACAAGTGTTGTATTTGGGTGAATACTAGTCCAGGACCAGGAACGGCTCTCTGACACATCTTTCTGTTCTCGGTTTGTTTCCGGTCAGACTGAGTTCCAGTTCATTCTGAATGTCTCAGTCTGAAATGGCTCTACGCTCCGAGCAGAACAACTGAACCAAACGGCCACCGTAGCCGGGCATTATGGGGTGTAAACAGAGTAGCGGAGCAACGATGAGACACAGCAACTCATTGCAATTTGGTCAGACAAAGAAAGGCTCATTAAAACAACTTTTAATGTCAAACTTTACACTTGAAGCAATCATGTACACAGTTTGGTTAGAGAAGCTACTTTAGGTTTTCCTTCGAAGTGAAAAAATTCCAATTCAGTGTTTTCTTATTTGAGCTCCTTGAAAAAAGGATCTGAAATGACATGAGAATCATCTGATACAAGAGACGAAATGTTGGGATGACTGTCCGACTGTAGGCTCAGAGAAGATCAGTGACATTTAAAATATTTTAAACCAATCATCAAAATGTATTCCAGGTGAAAACAAGATTTCTGAACCTGAACATTACCTTATTCACTAATCTTCAACGATAAAAAGCTGCTCTGACAGCAGTATGATCACAGACTGACAGTGCTGTCACATCTAGAGGAACCGATGTGGCTCCTGCTCCTTTGGTTTTGAAATTAGCTTCAATAGTGAAGTGAGTGTTAGAGTATAGGCCAGGTTAGCTATATCTACATTTACATTCACACACACTGAAGTCATCAGTGTCACTAGTGCTGCACTGCTCATAATAATACACCTTCTCCATGCTTCATCTCACCTCTTCTTTTTGCCACTATCACACCTTTGAATCTCCTCCCACACACACTCCCACACACAAACATCTTATCTTTGATGCACAGAAACCAGCGTGAATTTTTCCAAGGCAAGCTGAAACATGAACCCGTCCGACCACAGAACACGTGTCCACGGCCTGCGTCCTTCTGAGGCGAGCTCGTGTGCAGCCGGGTCGCTCTGTTAGCTCAGAGTTGATATATTGCATGTTTCTTACATAATACAGCTTCAGGTTACGTTGGAGGACTGTTGAATGACAACAGTTTCTGAAGTGCATGTGGCTGTATTGATCCCAGCAGCAAGGCTCAAAGGTCGTGTACATGAAACTGGACCTGCACAGAAACAGCAGTTTCCTGCTTTGGCTTCAATAACTTAGAGTTTCCGAGGATTTCCATGGATTTGAAATGTCTCTTTACAAAATCCTGAACATTTTTAATGTACTTGATTTGACCCTTTTCTTAAAATCAAATACATTTTATATTAAGTGCAATAATTAAATTACTTTGAGAAAAATAAAAATAAGTATAAGTGACAGACAATAAACTGCTTCAACAATTTAACACAAATTTAGCTTAAAAGATGTTTGTCCAAAGATGGATGATGGATGGTTGTTTGGTTGGATGGATGGATGGACGGATGGACAGACGATGGATGGATGGACGGTGTTTCAGAGCCTTTACATGTGGTCATGAACTGACGATAAAACATTGCAGGATGTTAAGCACTGATTGAATGATCTCATTTCATCAGTCACACTTAATCACAGCAAGATTTTAATTATTGCAAAAAAAATATGATGACTCTTTGTTCTAAATGTTTCTTTTTTTAGATCCAACTGTGCCATGCTGTTCACCTGAAAACTTAATAAAAAAGGACAGTTATAAAAAAATCAATGCAACAACTTTGGGATTAATGAAATGTCTCTGAAGCAATAAAATCCTCTGAATAAAAAATGACATAATGTCTTAACAATACAACAACATTGTTATTGATGTTTTCTAAATGAGAGAAAATCCTTTTTAATGTTATTTGATTTTCAGCTACTTTTTTAGATAGACAATCAGAAACGTTACCTTTTCTCTGTGGTTGTGTCCGTTTGATACATCTTTAAAAACAAGGAGGTAAAGTTATCTCTGTGTTGCATTACTGGAGTGCATCCAGTCACTCTCTAATGGAGGCTTTTGCTCATTAAAAATGATCCAGAATCAAGTGAAAGTGAAGGACAACTGGTTTAGTCGGCCATCCGCAGGCCGCACATCTTTGTGGGTCTACTGGGTCAGATGGAGAAGAGATCTGTGCTGAGGATGTGTGTTTGTCCATTAACAGCTAATAGCAGCTCTGTTTCCCCATTATCACTAATGGATACAACTCTCCTGATGCACACAGACACACACAGTCTGCTGGGAACATTACTTACTCTCTCATTCCCATGCTGTCAAAATTAGCCATGCAACAAAACGCACACACACACACACACCCTCTCTACCCCTAAATGTCTCAGCAGGCAGGAAGTGAGGGCGTTAGGGCAAACAAGGAAGTGTTTCCCGCGGCAACCAGAGAGCTGGCCCACAGGCCTCGGTTTGCCTGCAGACTGTGACTGATGTAATGATGAGATGTAGTCCAGGGAATCCAAAGTGCCCATGACTGTTTTAATTGTCTTCTCACCTCCCTCTGACATCCCTTCACATATTACTTGCACTCGCTCAGTTTTTTTTCTCCGCTCTACTACATGTGATCCGTCTTTTTCTCTCTGCAGCTCATGCTTTTAACCATCTATATAACTTTCCCTCACTGCGTGGCAGATATTTACATTATGCCCTCATGAACCTTCATGATATATGGCAGAGTTTACAAAAAGAAGATTTTTTATGATTTTCTTGCCATCCATCCATCCATCCTCTTAACCCGTGTTATCCCCCTTTAGGTTCAAGAGATGCTGGAGCTTATCCCAGCTACTGTTGGGTGAAGGCAGGACACACATGTCACCAGTCTGTCACATGACCACACAGTCACACACAAACATCACTCACATTCACACCTACGTACAATTTAGAGACACCAATGAACCAATTCGAAGCATGTCTTTGGACTGTGGAAGGAAGCCGGTGAAACCCACACATGCATGAGGTCGACATGCAACCCCCACACAGAGAGATCCCAGGTAGGATTCAAACCAGGACCTCCTCACTGTGAGGTAAGAGCGCAAACCACAGCACCACAACCTTCATGCTTTTTAAAGAAATATTTGGCTATAACGCTTATATGTGTTTTAAACATCATTCAAAACGGTTAGGGTTGTAACAATTCATTTTACCAATGATTTGATATTAGTGGTTGCCCATTCCATACACTCTGGATTTTGGTTCATTTTGATCGATCTAATTCACTGATCTAAAATGGATCATCTTTATCTAAGACTTCCAGCAGAGTCACTCAGAGAGAAATACCTGCTACTGAACCGCGCAGCTGAAGTTTTCTAGACTCCTTGACCCAATCCGAATTCTTCCCTTCTCCCTAGCACTTCTCCCTTCCCCTCCCTTTGAACGGGGAGTTTAAGAGTAAGTGTGTCCAGGAAATGTATTTTTTAAATCTGACCCTCCAAATGGAGGGATATAAAGTCCTCCCCCGCGAGGCTAAACCGCAACGTGCAGAGAAGCTCTTTTCTTCACATGGATGCGCTCTGATCCACAGAAGTTTACATTTAAATGTAAGTAATGACTTTTTGTTGTAGCATGACTTTTTTAAAGTTATAAACCAATGTTGTCATGTAGATTCAAGCACTGGAAGCTCACTAATGCTAACAGATGATTATTAGTGACGTCATTGAACGAAAGTGACGTCCGAAATATTAGACACTATTTTTTCATCACCCTCCGTTTGAAGGGATAAATTAAGGAGAAGGGAAGAATTAAGACTGGGCCTTGTATTTCCTTCAAGATAATCGATTAAATCTGTGTACAAACAAAGAAGTAACAGGAATGAATGTCAAATCCATTCACATGTTAGTTTGATAAAGTTCAGTCCACTGTTTTTCACATCAGAATAATCATTATTAGAACATTCTAGCACACTGTATGGTCACATGACTTTGATCAATTTAGAGACTGGAATGATGGTTGATCACTTCCTGCTGTTTCACATGTGTGTTGTTCACTGTGATGGTACTTGGTCACTTTTACCTTATAAATTAAACTTCCATATCCCAATCCAAATGGTATTTCCAAGATTCCAAGATTTTTTTTGTATTGATTCTGCAGACACACTGATCTGGTTGGATCGTAGGAATAGAAATCGATACATCAATTAATGATTTTATCGTTAAACCCTGAAAAACATACATCTTAGCTCAATGGACTCTATACACGGAGCTGTGTGATGTATTTCCAGTTTCAAATAGGACCGCTCATTTGCTTCCGGCTGTGGCTAACTCTGTGTACTTTCCCGGGTATTGGTTTATTTTTTCTTATTTCTTACATTGTATGATAGTTTATGATTATGTGTATACACAATGACAACCAAAAAGGCAAAGTTTACCTTCCTGAAACACCAAACACCCCACGCTCACAAAACGCTATCATGTACTGTATGATCATGTGACTTCTTCAGATGAAACGTAGCTCTTTTAGAACATTTATAACCTGTTCAACAAAACCTTTTATGTGAAAACAAACTTTAAAGTGACTTTTGGACCACTGATTGTACTCTCAGCTGATGATGAGGAGCTTCTGCCTTCTTCATGGAGCGATAGCACCTCGCCTGTGTCGGGACGTCTTAGGAAAGGGAATCAAGTCTCAGACTGATTCTACCTGACACGGAAAATTACAAATGTAGAAATATTCTACTGTGGAGTTATTGAAACACAGCTAACAGGTCATAGAGATAAAGACAGCGATAATCAGATGTGCTAGTTAGCATTAGCCCAAATGCAAAGTCACAACAGTATTCACAGCTAAATTCTGAAGTCAACTTTGAAGTTTTTTTCTTGGCTGCACGGACCCGGAGGAAAGTTTAAGGTTAGATTACGGTTCGGGTTCGGGTTTATGCTCCAAATGGTTCCCGATCGCGGCTGCATCTGCAGATGCGCTCTAGCTGCAGGGCAGCTAAAGGGACTTTAACATGAAATTGTCATGCTCGGCGTGACGAGGCAGACCCAGTTGCTGGAACCCGGAAGGAGGATGTGAGACTGGAGTGGTTTAAATAAAGTTTTATTGTCCGTGGGGATAATGGAATAGTGTCCGGAACCAGGAATGGAGGTGGAAGCTTGAGAACGATGACCAGCTGCGGACTGGAGCGGCCAGGTGGAGTAACGAGGTGAGTCCGGCAGCGGGTGCGTGGCGTGGAGAGGATCGGCGTGGTCCAAGACGAGGTGCTTAGGCGAGGCAGGACGCAGGTCGGCACATGGAAGGTAAGGACCTGGAGGTAGAGGAGTCAGGACGTGAGACGAGGCGAGACTTAGCGATAGCATACAAAACTGTACGTAGTAGGCCAGGTAACTTCACCGGGTAAGGCAACGAACTGGCGAAGAATGCTGGGGAGGGCTCCTCTTAAATAGGCTGGAGTGGAGGTGATGAGTGCCGACAGCTGGGTCCAATTAGGAGGTGGAGGAGGAGCGCAGGTGGACCATGACAGAAATACTGCAACCAATAACAACATTTAGCTTTGGATTCACATAAAATAAGTGCAGCAATCTGCATCATGGCTGCACCTATATGACTGTCGCTAACATGAATTTCCATCAGCTTTTGAGCTGGTCACACATAAGTACATGTGAATGACATCAGCATTAGCAAGTTACCTTCAAAGTTTGCTATGTAGGATGACACATACAATATAAATCTTTTTTTTTATTTTGTATTTTGCTAGAAAAACAAACAATGCACCTAACATTATTTATAGTGACTCTTGGTAGCTCCAATAAACACCTTTTAAACTCCAAATCCTCCATTCTTCCCATGTAAACAACAGATTGCTCCAACCGGAAAAGACAGAGCGGTCACATACTGAATGTGGAAGTAGGTCGTGCATACAGTCCATTGGTGACTCTACATTGCTCCTTGGTTGCTGATTTGTGAGTGTGTTGTGTGTCTCTGTGTTGTCCTGCAATAGACAAGCAATCCGTCCAGGGTGTAGCTCACCTTCACCTAACTGTAGCTGAGATAGGCTCCAACAACCCCAGGACCTCGAAGGCTTTTAGGAAGATTTAAAAAGTAGATGTATGAAGGCCCAAACATAAGTATGTGTTAAAAAGTGAGGAACAACTAAATTAAAGACTAAAGTTTCAAATGTTCTAATATAAGAGTGAAGCAGAGGTGTGTTTGAGTAAATATTCATTGATTTGACATCAGACAAAATGTCTTAATTAAAATGGCTAAAATCGAACTCAATGCTTTTACAGACATCTGTCCAGATACAATCCTGATGTTTCTGTATCTAGATCTTTTCTATATCAGTCATGCTGCTAAGCTGCTCTGGCCACAACAGAGGTGGGTGTAAGGGCATTAACCCCAACCTCCACCAAAAAGAAACACACACTGACATGTGTGCTGTGCTGCTTAGAAACTGTAAAACTACAACTTCTTGGACTAAAACATTTAAACAGTGTGCTTTTGGTGGTGAAGGACAGCGATCGGGAGCTGCACGGTGGTGTAGTGGTTAGCACACAAGACTCACTGCAAAAAGGCTCTGGTTCAAATCCTACCTGGGTCCTTTCTGTGAGGAGTTTGTGTGTTCTCCTTGTGCATGTATGGGTCCTCTCTCAGATTTCCTTCCGCAGTCCAAAAACAGGCTTTACAGGATAATTTGCATCTCTAAATTGTCCTTTGGTGTGTGGACATGCAACAGACAAGTGACCTGTTCACGGAATGCCCCTCCTTCACCCGGCGGTAGCAACCATGTGACCCCAAAACAGGATGATGCGGGTGTGAGAAAATGAATGGAAGGACGGCTAATTATTTTCGACACTGTGCAGCTACTACAGTATTTGTAAAGATCACCTGTGTTCTTAAATGGAATTTTGTTTGTTTTTCTTTTCCTATATTTGCATCAAGCTTCAATATTTACTGCATTATGTTGAAATTGTCATCAACATCCATCTCATCAAACACGCAAAAAAAGTAGACTGTACATCTGTGATATTAACACACATCCACACACAGGTACACACACATGTCCACTCCCACAAACACGCACATGCACGCATGCTCAGGTCTTCCAGTCCACTGCTCTGCTCTCTACAATCAATGCATTATTAATGATCCACATCCCTGCTGGCTACTCGGACACTGTGTGTGTGCGTGCGTGTGTGTGTGTCTGCAAATGTGGGTTTGTGTCTTTGTGGACATCATGTGTGAGTATAACTGCTTTTGTGTGTACCCCTGAGCTAAAGGACAGGCCTAAGGCTACAGCACTGTTAGTGTCAAGGTCACACAGGCACGTGCACGCACCCATGCACACACACTTGTGTTGGTATATCTTTCATTCTGGGCCAAACTTTCTATCTGGTTCTTTTTGTGTTTAAACAGTCTAAAACCTAAAATAAGATTAAACTGTGTGCTGTACTGATCAATGGAGACGAGTGTTAAGTGTAATTTATTTATACATAAATATAAAAAAACAAACAAAGTCAACAAACAATGGACAAATAAGAACTGCCATGCCCTCTGACAAAAGGAAACTATTCATATAATACCCCAGAGGTAGAGATAGTACCAGCATAACAAAAAGTCTACTTTCACCTCTGGTTATAATGATATAATTAATCAATATTAATGAATTACAAAACAGAAGATTATAACATATAAAAGATAGAAAGATACAAAAATGATGTATGCTGTAAAATGTTAAATGCTGCATTGCTATTGAACCGTCAGAAATTTAGATTTGCACAAACAACATTAGTTTGGATAAAAGGTAAGCTAAAAACTGAAATTTATTGGTAATTTACTTTTTATATTTTAAGATTCATGTGATAAATTACATAATTGTTTATGTTTTTAGAGCGCTTCGATTTCTCATGTGCGATTTGCCTCTTAAAGTCAGCAGAAATTAATAAAACAAACTCCACCCTGTAGGCGCTGTGTCAAAAAAGCCTGGGTCCTGAGAATGCGGTCCTGAGAATGCGGTCCTGAGAACGCGGTCCTGAGAACGCGGTCCTGAGAATGCGGTCGTGAGAGCGCGGCCCTGAGAGCAAGGCCCTGAGAGCGCGGCCCTGAGAGCGCGGCCCTGAAAACGCGGTTTCTGAGAACGCGGTCCTGAGAGCGTTGTTGGGTCTCCAGGTCTGCAGGTCCACCCTTCTCAAAAGAGACTCAGTAGTGATTAACTTCATTCGACTCTTGAAGCTCCAAAGTCCAATAAATTCAGCTGATGCTAACAAATTGGCTAACCGCTAACTGGAGTTAAATACAAATGTAAAGTCTTCCTAACTAGCCCCAAACCCAAAAATGTTAACTGTACGATATAGAATATAACTGTGCAATGGTTAACATTAAACATGACTCTTAATATATGATTTGTGTACTGAGAAGAGAGAAGTGTTTGTTTTCTTACCACCTTTTTCTTTTGCTTTTGTGTTGATTTTGACAAAACTGACAGATGGGATTTGAACCAGAGTTTTTCTAACTGTCTGAAGCAGAATGTAATCCCAAACAAAGCAGTTCTGATTACATCCTTTATTTTGTGCAGCGGATACTTTATCTCAGGGGTCTCTATCACGTTTCAGCTGCAGGTCTGAATCAAGTCAACAATATTTTTGTGTATAAAAATCAATGAAATTGCAAAAAGTACAGTGTCCTGTAATGACCCCACATAGTGAAAACATTCAGGGAGGGAGGTGCATTGTGGGAAATCCTTCTTTCTGATGCTGTTCTTTCTTGTTATGGTTATGTTAGATTGTTTATCATTTGTATAGCGCAGGGCTCTGCAACCTGCAGCTCCAGATCCACATGTGTCTCTTTCACCCTTCCATTCTGGCTAATGTGTGACAGTGTAGAAACTGTCTAGTCTCCCCCAAAACCGCCTGAAACAGCTTCCTGAGTCAGTTTAGAGTCTTGGAGATGTTTGGTAGACAGTGTGAAATCACCATAATTTTGAGTTGTTTGAGCTCTCCAAGGACTCAGCTACATTTTAAATAAAATAACTTTTTAAAAACATTTTAGATCAATTTCCGTTATTAGTGTGAAATCTGTTTCAATGGGAAGTGTGTCTCTTTGCCACCAATTTTCAGAAGTTATTTCATTTTAAACATTTGGGACTTCTACAGGCTGCACGGTGGGGCAGTGGTTAGCCCTTTTGCCACGTAGCCAGAAGGCCCTGGTTTAAATCCTGACTGACCTTTCTGTGCGGAGTTTGTTCTCCTAGTGCATGTGTGGGTTTTCTCCAGGGACCCTGGCTTTTCTATATGTCCCTATGTGCTGTGGGAGGGATTCTGTGGCCCTGTGACAGACTGATAAACCTGTCCAGGGTGTACCCCCTTTCACCCAACAGTAGCCAGGACAGGCTCCAGCATCCCGGGACCCCAAAAGGGTATAGCGGGTTAAGAAAATGAATGGATGGATGGTACACACGCATACATGTTTCATCCATCAGTCATGTCTGTACACAGGCAAAACTCCGTGTTTGTGCAGAAGTGAAGAGGCAAACGGACACGAGGAGATGGAGCGCACAAACCAGGAAGAAGGCAGAGGTTCATTTTTACTAATAGACCAATTTGTAAAATGACGACAGGTCAATAGTTATGTTGTTCCATGATTATCTACCAGGTTTAGACCAAATAAAAAGAGAAGTGCATTACTTTTTACACACACACATTTTTTATTTTATTTATGTGCATGTATATATTTGATTTTAGTGTTTAAATACTGAAGACATTCCTGTGTGTACATGTGAAATCAGAGGATTGTTTTTTTATTCTGAGTAATTTCTCTGGGCTGTTTCAGTTTTTCAGTGTCAACTCCAACATTATTTCTACAACAACAGAAGATTGAGCAAAAGACAGAAGTAGGAAGAGAAAGAATGATAGAATTTCTTCAGTCTTTCCTTCATCATTCTCTCTTCAAGTTTCCAGCTCTGCGTCCGGCTCCAAGCGTATTGATCCGTAGGCTCTGCAATCTCCCGCCTTAACCAGCCAGTGCTGCTGCCAGTCACATCCTGCTCTGGTTCCAGCTTTAATGCACCTGAGGAATCTGGTCTGGAGACCGTGCTGTCAGGTAACAATGTCCCTTCTTCACAAAGCGTCTGCTGCAGCAGAGGGGTTGTTTTGTTCCATGTTTCCTCCTCTTAGCTGAAATGAAAAACTGATCGGAGTGTTTCTGATAGGATGGCATCATAGAATTAAATTTCTCCAATTGTGGAAGAAAAAACACAGTTCCCTCTCTTTGTAACTGTTTCCATCAGTTTTTGACAGGTCTTCTCCGACAATGCTTTATGAGTTTTCTACTTTTTTCTTTGCAAAAGTCAATCAACAGTTTGGTGTACAGTGATTTGAAGGCCTTG
>NC_050523.1:24488376-24560945 GCF_002922805.2 Oryzias melastigma | reverse complement strand
CTCACAGAAAGGCTTTTTAGAGATGTGATGGTATATCTCTGAGAATTCATCAGAGGTTTCAGTGTAGAAAAGTTTTTAAAATGAGTATTTGGGTTACATGATACCTACCAAATCATTTTTTTAAAATGACTGAAAGTGTTAAAGCTACACATGTTCCAATCCAAACTAGGTCTTGTTCAGATAGGTCATCCTGGACCATGTAGCGTGGTGTCTGCTATATCCAAAACACTTGTTTGATTTTCAAGAGAAAGTTGACAATGGAATATAAGTGCTGTCATGAATCAGTCACCTGTCTCCCACTCTGGCCATCAGTGATCTGATCTCATCCTGATCTGATCTCATCCTGACCTGATCTCATCCTGACCCGATCTCATCCTGATTTGATCTTATCCTGACCTGATTTCATCCTGACCTGATCTCATCCTAACCTGATCTCATCCTGATCTGATCTCATCCTGACCTGATCTCATCCTGACCTGATTTCATCCTGATCTGATCTCATCCTGACCTAATTTCATCCTGATCTGATCTCATCCTAACCTGATCTCATCCTGATCTGATCTCATCCTAACCCGATCTCATCCTGACCCGATTTCATCCTGATCTGATCTCATCCTGACCTGATTTCATCCTGATCTGATCTCATCCTAACCTGATCTCATACTGATCTGATCTCATCCTGATCTGATTTCATCCTGACCTGATCTCATCCTAACCTGATCTCATCCTGATCTGATCTCATCCTAACCCGATCTCATCCTGACCTGATTTCATCCTGATCTGATCTCATCCTAACCCAATCTCATCTTGACCTGATTTCATCCTGATCTGATCTCATCCTGACCTGATTTCATCCTGATCTGATCTCATCCTGACCTGATTTCATCCTGATCTGATCTCATCCTAACCTGATCTCATCCTGATCTGATCTCATCCTAACCTGATCTCATCCTGATCTGATTTTATCCTAACCTGATCTCATCCTGATCTGATCTCATCCTGACCTGATCTCATCCTGATCTGATCTCATCCTAACCCGATCTCATCCTGACCTGATCTCATCCTGATCTGATCTCATCCTGACCCGATCTCATCCTGACCTGATTTCATCCTGATCTGATCTCATCCTGACCTGATCTCATCCTGATCTGATCTCATCTTAACCCGATCTCATCCTGATCTGATCTCATCCTGACCTGATTTCATCCTGATCTGATTTCATCCTGACCTGATTTCATCCTGATCTGATCTCATCCTAACCTGATCTCATCCTGATCTGATCTCATCCTGATCTGATCTCATTTTAACAAAACAAAATACAACTTATTTCTCGTAAGTTTACAACTTTGTTCTTGAAAATGTATTTATTCTTATCTTTGTGGTGGTCCTAATGCTCCGTTGTGGAAACTTAAAGTTGGACATCAAAGTCATTTTTTGGACGTGGTTGAGATCTCCGCTGTGACGAGCAGATCTGCAGACCCCTGTGACTAAAGAGACTGTTGAGGAGTCTGTGGGCCATAAAGAGGACAACAGACATTTCCATGGTGGTCTTCATCCTGGCAAATGTCCTCCTATGGACGATCAGCTTTGGAGGCTGAAGAACTGAAGGCAGAATTCTCCATCAGTTCGTTCATGCTAATCACTTGCTCTGATGCTGTTATTATTACACAGGTGAATGAATATATCATAACACAGTTCATAGCACACTAAAATAAGAAAAAAACTCTTGTTGTGAACATTACAAACTTCTCCCATACTGGCAGAGATGCAGCAAAATACAGTAAAGAACTCAACAATCCCTTAAAAACAAAAACTTTTCATGTTGGACGGCTTTGCTCCACTATTGTTTTAACTGCTGATCTCCTTTTTAAAAAATAGCCTTCAACTATGATCAAAAAAGAAACGATGCTTCTTGTGATTATTTTGAATAACTTCTTTAAAAGAAATGTTAACAAAGTTTTGTTTTATTCATAAAAAGATTTTTTTAATGATTTTTTGCACGTTCCACTCTTGGTACTAGTTTTAAAATAGCAATTTGTCAAAGTCAAAAGAAAAACGCTAGAAAAACAAATTAAGTTTGAGTAAAATTAACCTCTATCAGTGTGTTTTTAATTTGTTTACATTTTATTTGCAAGTATGAATTTCAAAAGGGCCCAGCCAACATGTTATTACCCAGACTGAAGGTTGGACTCTCATTAGCCATGGGCTTGCTTGAGGTGTCGAACCATCAGCTCAAAGCTGGACTTCTCAATTCTTTGTTTATCCCTCCAAATATTTCCTCCTGTGTGGGTTACAGGCTGAGACGGCTGCTTGTCAGTCATCTGAGGTGTAATTATGAGCAGCAGCTCTGATGCACAGAGCGGATGCTACACCGCAAAACCAATTCATCTCCTCATCAGCTGCTCATAAACAGTCCGTCGATAAGCTTGCAGAAATCATCGGTGTCCAGGACCAGTTCACAGCAATTCACGCGTTGTTAGTGACTAACTTATTGATGCGCTCAGATATCAAATATTTATTATCAAGGAGCTCTTAGTTTGGAAACATGATCAATGGTTATGCCCTGCGGTGTACATATCACAACAGTTAAGTGCAGAATCGTATGCCTTCAGGACATCAAACACGAGTCCATATTGATCTCATTTTCTAAACACAACATAAATCTAAGGAGATGGGGGCTTTTTGCTGCCTCAAAACGGGGAGATTTCTCCAACATGCGCTTGTTTCCAGGAGGCAAACTAACCGATGCTCTGCTTGCCTGGTGAGAAGTTCAGCGGGAGGCTGTGGAAACGGCAGAGAGCAGGAGCTTCAGTCTGCTGCGAGTTCAACTCCATCTGCCTCCAGGACACCATGTTATCTTATTTACTGCTGCATGAATCTTATAAAGACTCCTCTGAATGTTTGTTTGCTGGTGAAACATTTATCAGAGAGGAGCAGAAACTTTGACACAACAGCAAACAAAGTTGTTTGTTGGAGCTTCATGCGGGAGGTTGAGCTCTGCAGACTGCAAAGGAGCAGGTCACCGTCAGTGTGGAGAGTGGAGGACGATGCTGTGCACGTTTACCTGTGCACGTTTACCTGTGCACGTTTACCTGCAGCCACTGAAGCTGGACAGCTTACTTTAACATTCTTCCAGTCAATCAATTCTGACGTTTTTTTCTTTGATGTTTTTGTTGAGTAAGTCACGAGGCTACTGAAAACAACAAGTTGTTTGTTGGGTAAGAGAAAGATTTTTTTTCGTTAAATGAACTTAAGCAGACTCCTATAGTGTGATTGCTTAGCAAGCATTCACACTATAGTGATTCTCCTGCTCCTACTGTGATGTTTGTCTGCACGTAAAATCTCAATCACACTTTCAGAGATTTCAGTAATCTTGGTATCAAAACGTTCAGCTCGTTCAGGACATTACTGCTTGTACTTTTGGAATTCATAAACTTTATAGACTTTGTAATATTAAGCAAAATATGATCCATAGGAAATGAATGAGAAATTTCTGAAATTCTTCAAAAACTAGACCATTTAAACTTAAAAATCTTCAGCAGTTACCTGGTTTTCTTTAGGATGTTTTGGAGTTTAGCTTTTATTTTAGCAAAATGTTAGCTGTTTTTGGTTAATTTAGACATTCTTCCAGTATTTTTTCTTTTTTTTTGGCTATTTTGAAGTTTAGCTCATATTTTAGCAAGCTTCCAGCTTTGGCATTTTCAGCTATCAGTTTAATCATTTTCAGCTATCAGTTTAATCATTTTCAGCTATCAGTTTCATCATTTTCAGCTATCAATTTCAGCATCTTTAGCAGCCACATTCAGCTTACAGCATTCACACTAGCATTATATATCTAGTTATGTTTTACAATTCTGAAGCATAATCACAGAGATTATAGGGAAACTTAAGGAGATCTGACGAAGTTCAAAGGGGTTTCGAAGGAAAAGAGGACAGAGGCCAGCAGGTAGAAACAGGGAGATACAGCACAAGGTGGAGGTGGAGAACAGCCTCATGAGGGCCTGGACGACAGGTTGGTCACAGAGGAGGGAGAGGTGGATCTGTTCAGGTGAGACAGAGATCAAAGATGGAAGAAGGAACAGGTCAAAGAGATAAAGACAGAAATGGAAATGTGTTGACAGGTTCAACAAGTGTGAGGGACAGATTGAAGGAGAACTTTGAAGAAGAAATGTGAAATGATGTCAGAGAACACAAAGAAGAGAACCACAGATGCAATATTTGCTTTGAGGATCAGCTGGAGAAGAACAGAGAAGGTCACACTGGGGGTTTATACAGTATACAGCTTGGGTGTTAGAAGATGCATAACCTCTTATTGTAATAGTAAATTATG
Organism: Oryzias melastigma; assembly: GCF_002922805.2. NCBI lineage: Eukaryota > Metazoa > Chordata > Actinopteri > Beloniformes > Adrianichthyidae > Oryzias > Oryzias melastigma. The sequence goes on along the minus strand of NC_050523.1, from coordinate 24,556,615 downwards.
TCCAACACAAGAAGCCTTCAGTTCTTATTGTGTGCTCAGCTGCAGGACCGGACAAGTAAAAAAAAGTTTGAAGGTGAATAAATAATGAAATTATCCTTGAAACAGAAAATCCTGTTTCATCTGTACAGCAGAAAAATACCTGAGGAATTGATGTGTCTGTTCTTCAAGGAAAAGCTGCAACACAGTGTCATGACTGAAGTAGTGTTTCCTCCTCATCTGAACTGCAACATTTTTCTCATGATGGAGGACATAGATTAAAAATGTTGCTTTATTAAAATCGTTGTGAATCAGGAGCAGAGGAAAGAATGCAGTTTGAAAGTGCTGGTAGTTGTTATGTAGAAGCTACAGATGTTAGCCACAAGCTCTCTGATCATTCACTTACAGACAAACAGATCCATGAACGTCTTTGTTTTGACCTTAAATCTGGATCTAAACTGTACGGCTGGATAGAAACGATATTGCTGCCATTTTTGTTGCTCCGCTGATGTTAGTTTGGGGTCGTGAGGGGCTGTAAGCTAGTGGGAGAGAGTGTGAACAACTGTTAATAGGAAATGAGCACAGGTTAAGTCCAAAACTTTTGTACTTCAGATGATCTGAGTTAAAAAAAAAAAACAGAAAAACAGTTTGACTTTTTTTCTACTGGTTTCACATGCAGGTCTGTTTGTGGGACTTTATTGTGGATTAGCTGACTTAGCATCCCAAAAGAGTCTAGAGTGTATGAAGGAGTCATCCTCCTTTGAGCCTCTCTCCTGCTGCTGCTGCAGACCAACTTCAGCCTCCATCTCTAATTACAGCTCCAAGCTTGTCAAAGCTAAACACACAAGTAGTCCCGGTTTTGATCTGCTCTTCTCTCAGCACTTAACATCGACTTTCCATTGTATATCCCTTTAAACGTTGACACCAGATGACTTTGTCTCACGCTTAAGTGTGCGCAGATTTTTCTCAGGATTACAGTTGGATTAGAAGTTGAAGGCTCTGGTGCTGAGATGAGCAGCTGAAGCTGTCGGCGGCTCTGGGAAACGGCGCAGGAGGATAACGGCACTCTTTAAGACAGTTTGTAGGGATAAAGCGCTGCTAGTACTTTTATCCCTTCTTTAAAGTCTAGTTTTAATCCAATACTTTAATTCAGTACACAGGAGATAAAGGAAAAGAAAACTGCTTACAACTTTTTCAGGGATTCTTGTTAATTTAATGTTATATTTGTTTTCTTTCATTTATGTTGTTTGTCTTCTCTAAATTTTCTACTCACATTTTTTGGTACTTTTCATGCTAATTTTACTAATAACTTTTTAAAGTACACTCTCACACACTCCAATAAAGTATAAATTTTTATATTCCAGTTTGAGCTACTTAGAACCAGAATGTTAATTGCTTCAATTGTGTTTGTAATGTAATTTTTTAAATATTTTTGTTTGTTGTCTTTCCATGAAATTAAAGCATTATACTTTATTGTTAATAGCAAATATTTAAAATACATTTTTCTTGAGGCCTTTAACATTAGAGCTCCAGTGTTTATGCTCTTTGATTTACTGTTTTCAACCGTGAACACGATCATTCCTCACGCTGCTTTCCTCCTTCAGAATCTGCTGGAATTAGGATGTTAATGGTTGAAAAGTTAGATAATGTTAAAGATTTGGTGTTTAAGTGTCAGTGATGGGGGTGTTCATACAGCAAATACATAAAAGAGGAAGTTTTCTGTCACCAGAAAATTGAGCGAATCGATAAAAAACGAATTGTCCTTATTTAGAAACTTCTGTGGTCCCCACTGCATGAATGTGTACATCTGTTTGCTGCTGATTGTGGTTTCCCAGCTCTTCCAACAGCCTCCCATCTTCACACGTTACACGGTGAGAGTGAGGGGTCCAGTCAATAGGGGTCCTCATAAGGGAGTGTTTGTGTGTCTTAAGCTGGACAGATGGGATGTTTTCAGGAAGTGGTCCTCCCCTCCCTCTGCACACAGACGCTGCACTAACTCCTGCAGGAGCAGAGGTCAAAGAAACATTCCCAGAGGAACGGCACACGTGTGGAGGCTGAGCAGTCAATTATGAGTTTGTTCTACAATTACCAGCACAGAGGCACAAGTCCAGGGAGTCCGGCTGGACGGGAGCTGCTGCGTCAGGCAGAGGAGATGTGACATCACAAACAGGACAGCTGCGACTCGCAACTATAGATCCTTTTCCTGTTGATGTCAGAGAAAAGGGCGACAGAGCCAGAAATGTGAATAGTGACTTCCGATTTACGGGTTTAGCGGCGAAGCTGACAGCTGAACGCTGTTTAACATCCTTTTACATAAATAATAAAAGGTAACATTACCAATTTCAACAGAAAATGTACAATATTTATTCTATGAATGTCCTGCTGAACTGTATTTTCATTTCCTGTCTTAGATTATACACAAATCTAAATACAAATTTGAATAATCTTCAATATTTGAGGTTCTATTGAAAATATCGACCTTTCATTTGAGCAGATATTATTATTCTAACAGGTTCTACTTTGCTTGATGTTATTCACAAGTACGATCAGCACAAAAACTGATAAAAATTCATGTTGGCTGAACGTAACAGGAGCAGCTAAGATGCAGATTGCTGCATGTTGACAGTTCGTGTTTTAACTGAACACAAGGCTAAATGTAGTTGTTGTAATCAGAGGTATTTCTTGTTTTTGGGGTATTTTAAGGGGTAATTGTAAAATAGGAATACTTTAGATAGGAATATTTTTTGACGGCTCCAAATGATTTAGATCCTTGTTTATCGTTATTATCCTGCAGGATCAGACACGGTTATGATCAACAGCAAAGAGGAGCTACGTCAGAAAATAACACAACAGTTATTAGTTTTTCTTTATTGTCACACACGTTGAAATTGTCTGACTTTATCTCTGTTTTAGTGATTTTGTGAACTCAGAAATATAATCAACTTTAACTGGACAGAAAAGATCTTCTGCAGATCTACGTCTCATCCCCGTCGTGGAAAGCTAGCGTTAGCATTAGCATCAATTAGAAGAAGAAAATCTGAATTCATGATCAAACCAGCAGCATTCAATGAAGTTCCTGTAACCTTCATCTAACTATGACTGAGAAATAATCCACGACTGGTTTAATATCATCCAGAGGATTTTGGGGAAGCAGCTGTGGAGCATTCTGCAGGAGGAATACTGACATCTGATCTGAGAGGGAAATACAACCAGGTAGAACATTTAGAACATAAATATTATACATATCTAGGTTACAATATGTAAAATGTAAAATAGCTAAAACAGTGTTCAGCTGTCAGCTTTGTCGTTCTAAATCATAGACAATATATATGACTGGAAGTCACTCTGGACACTCGCCGGTTTGTGTGACGCCACGTGAAAAAGGGTCTATTCTCACATCCCCTGCTGCCCCTAACTAAAGCATGGCATTGCAATGTAAACTCGGGACCGAATGCAGATTGGTGCCAAGTGCATCATGGGACATGCGAGCATAGGAGTTGTTCTGATCCAAAGATGTGTTCCTTTAAGCAGAAACATGGCTCTCAGGGTTCCTTAAACCCCCTGTGGTCCTCTCTCTGCAGCTTGAGCTTCTGAAAGTCAAACAAAAACTTAACGGCCTTGAAGCTTCTTAAAGTGTATTAGTTTGTCTGCAACTTCCTCCCCACACTTCAGACCAAACGTACATCATCCTCCCTCCAATCCCAGAAAGCTCCTCGTCCAAACCTCTGTGGGTAACCCTGAGCCGCCTTTAAGCTGCGGCGCAGCTCCACGCTGAATTGATCATCCAAAAGTAAAGCGGTGATTAATTTTTGACAGCATTGTGGATTTAAAAACACCGGCTCCCCCACCCCCCGTCAGGCTGATGTGAGAAACCCAAGTGAATCCAAACTCCAGCTGGGCTCTTGGGGGCTCCATCCCTCCATCCCGTCTTCCCTCCATCCCTCAGCCGAGTTTTAATGCCTACCTGAGGGAGCGTACGGGGGGAAGACGAGGTTCTCTGACTCCACGTCGATACTTTCTCTCTCCAGCTGAGCAGAATCACAGCCGCTCTGCTCTTAACTAATCGAACCCTGAGCTCCCCCAAACTCCCTCCTCTCTCCTCGCTGCACCTCCCGCTCCACTAACTTTAACAACAAACTTTGCCTTGTTGGAGCTAAACGCACACACGCCGCTGCCTTTGATCTCCTCTTCACTCTGCACTTAACATTGACTTGTCTTTTTACTTCTCTTTAAACGTCCACACTGGAGGACTTTGTTCCTCGTTTAAGTATGCTCAGTACTTTCTCAGGATTAGGAGGAACTTAAAGGAAACTCGGAGAGTTCACGGCTCTGCTGTGGAAACGTGCGGCAGACATCAAGAAGCTCCAGGAGAACCGAAAGACCATCAGAAAACACAGAGATACAGATCTTAAACACATTGAAATCTACCAACTATTCTAAAAAGATGTTTGAAATATCTCCTCCATACAAAACAAAGACTGTCTCCGTGTATTTGCCGTGTGTTTAACCCTTTAACACCGGAGCTCCAGTGTTTCTGTTCTTTGATTTGCTGTAACTTTTCAACCATTAACATTATAATTCTAGCAGATTCTGAAGGAGAAAAGCGGCTCAGAATCTACTAGAAAAAAAGAAATCAGACGCCCAAGTCCGATATTAAACTGGTCTGTGACCTGAAAAAGCAAACAGATGAATTGGTTTGGTTCTGTTGATGAAGCTGCTGTCCAGGAGGCTTCTATCTGCAAAAAACAAAAACCAAACTGCATCCACTGCTGCCTGGGATGAAGCGCCTTTCATAAGCAGACATGACTCTAGATTAAAATGACATTTAGATGTTTGCCTAAACATGTTAAGTTTTTTTCACTTTTTGCTGCACTTGCACAAAGGTTTTTGAATAAATACATGCAATCATAACCTGGTTAATAGAAAGCCTTCTAATAGGTAGTAAAAACAATAACAAACAGGCAGTGATAAAGTATTTGGATGAACTGTGTGTTTAAAAAGCAGACCCCACCTCAGAGGCAGCAGAAACGTTTGGTTACACCGAATGCCAGGTACCTCCTAAAACATTTGCAGAAGCAGATTTTTCCTCCTACTTTCATCAAAAGCTTCAAGTCCAGCTGTGAGATCGTATTGATCACAAACATCCACAGATCTTTTGATAATCTTTTTATCTTGAGAGAAAAACTTGCAGCTCAAGCACAAGAACTTTGGGGAACATCAATAATAGATAAACGCACAGGCTCTAACAGCATGAATAATTCCCCCAAACATTCACATTTACAACTAATTATCCTAAAAGGACCGACGTAAACACGGATCAGAAACAGCCTCTCCAGCTTATACATATTGAGAATGTTAAATGTTCTTTATGTTTTATGCAATGGTTGTTCATAAAAGGATGAAGAAAGAGCCAAAGTGAAGTCGGGATGGGAGGAAGACGGAGGTGAAGGACAGAGTTTGGTTGGCTGCCAGAGGCTGATCAATGAGAAAATCTGAGCCCAGAGAAACACAAGCTCCTGCTGCTTTTTACACGTTAGAACTAATGACTGTAAAGGAGTTAGAAAGAACACAAGAGGGAGAGCAGAAGGAAAAAGTACAAGCAAACAGTTTGAAATTGAACAGAAGCTATTAATGTTTTAAAATGTTGAACTCCAATCCCTGAGATGAACCCACACTGAGGATACTGAACCTGACCTCATCAGTTACAGATGTCAGTGTGCTGTTTAGCACAGACGGGTTGATGGTTCTCTTCTTATCACAGATAAAAGCAGAGACTCCTTCTGAGGTTAGTGATCAAACTCCTCTCTGTGGACGCCTCCAAAATGAGGGGGGGATGATGAGAAATATGTTAAGAGGCGGCTGCAGATTACACTCCTGATCAATACCGTGATCAGGATGGAGAGCGGCATGAGGAGTGATTAAAGACAGAAACAGGGAGATGCCAGAGAAGCAGGAGAAAGAGGAACGTGACTGAAAACTCTCCTCCAAGTTTAGTTTTCTTGGTTGAAATTTCACTGTAAGGAGAATGAAGACGGGACAGAATTGACCCTTTGGTCTTCCTGTCTGCATCTTTTAAAAGTGACACCACATGTTCATCAGCACTATCTGAAGAAGCTCGGACCAAAAAGCGTCAGTATTCTGCCAGCCTTAAGAAGATTCCTTTAAACATTCTTAAAATCCCCTTTTTAGAGACCTGGTTTGAGATAACAGGTCAAAGCAAACAGAAACATGATGCTGTCAGTTTCTAATCTTTTTACAGTGACCATTCCTAACATCTACTATTTGCACTCCAGTCATTTCATGTCCAAACATCAGGTTTCAAAGCTGTTCTTCAGTCTGAAACTAAAATAATTCCATCATTTGTAATACATTTGATTTGATCTGATATAACGTTATCAACACAAAGTCCAATAGTTAGACATAAAAGGAAACATGAAATAATGAAGTGCTCCAAAAAGGAGTTGGCAGATAAAAACGTATTGCTTCCCACCCTGATCTTACTATATTTTCTGCATAGATTCATCTTAACGTTGTTCATTATTCACATAAACAAAAAACATTTGAAGAATAGGAGAATTATTAAACTATAACAAAAAGCATTTAGGTACCATAACAACTTCCCCAGTCTGGATCGTTCGTACCCATCGACTGTATAAGTAGGAACTGGACTTCTCACCCCCTCCCCTCTTGGATTCCAAACAGGAAGTACCACTGTGTTGCCAAAAGGCCAAAAGTCCCATAGATTTCCACTGAGAAACAGTTATTTCTCAGTCATTTCATTTGTCAGAATCGTTCTTGCTCTGATGCTTTCTTCTTAACTTTTTCTTTCTAATCCTATTTTTTAAAGGCATTTTTTCTTTATCGCCAGTTATTCAGGTTAAAAACTGACAAATCAGATGCCTCAGTAAAAGCTTTTGGTTCCCGCTGGCCCCGCCTCCAACGTTTGATTGACAGCTTCTCCCAAGCTTGCTTTCAGTGGGAGGGGTGTGGAGTTTGATCAAGCTCACTCCTGATTGGTGGCAGGAGTTCCTCTAAAAACGGGACTCAGACCGACTCAGGCTAATCACTGTTGAGGGGCGGAATCGATTGCAACATGGCGGTAGACGTATCAGGAAGTGACGGCGAAGGCTCTGGCCTGATTTCACGAGGGCTGGAGGTGATGCATTTGCTGTGGGGGACCTCAACACTTACGTCCAGTTCTTACTTATACAGTCAATGCTCGTACTTAGGCTTCGATTGTGCAACATTTTAAATAATTTTAGCTTCACTAATCCAAATGTTTGTTCGGAAACAGTCAGAACCTTCTGCAGAAATAACAATAAATAAGTAAAAAAGAAACAGTAACAATATTATGTAATTGCTTATTTATTTAGACGTATAAGATATTTGAAAGACATCTATGAATGAATGCTTTTATAAGCATCTTGTTAACACCTGTAAAGCATTTATAACGTATTTAACTGTATTATTAAATGTCTTTATTAGGAACTTATCAACAACTATATTTATAAAACATCTAAAAATGAATCTTTTGTGAATGTTCTATGAAGGCTTAAAACCACATTACTAATGCTTGTTAATGTCTTATAACTAGATTAAGGATTTTGTGTACAGTAGCGAGTAGAGCTGAGTTGGAGCTCGAGTCGGCTTCTTGCTGCTGGGAGCAGACCGGACTGAACTCTGCAGATGAACCAGCTTCCTTACGGAGTCTGACTGACGCTCATAAATGATGGAATGATGGAGAGCTGCAGCCAACCATCTCAAGTTCTAGTTCTAGAACTGCAAAAATCATTTTGTTATTTCAGTTTAAAGAGAATAATTGAGAGCGTGCTAACTTGGCTCACCAACTACATGTTTTTGATAAATTATGAAAACATTACGATTCTTCCAAAAACTGAGTTGCTAAGTTGAGTTTGTATAAATCAGACGGAAAATATTATAAAGTTACAAAAATATGATTTTAGAACAAGAAAGAAATCAATCAGCTTCTCTCTGTCCAATACTCACTCATTACCCACTTCTTACAAAGTAAGATCATAGTTGATAGTTTTCTCTGAATGTCACAAGTCTTAGTAAATGTAATGAACTTAAAGAGCAGAGATTACCAGATGATTTCTGTCTGTCACTTCAGGTCAGGCGTCTCACTGGTCTGATGGGTTAGCAGTTCCACGCTGATTTCCTTAATCACAGTTATACTGTAAGTGGTTGACAGAAACATGGGATTACATTTGCAAAACTGATGCACATATTTCTGCCCTGACAAATGGACTCCAAGCTGCTTTCTGCAGGACGTGCACGGAGCAGCCAACCGCAGACGTGTGGCGGAGCATGTCTGCACCGCCGCCAGCAGCATAACCCGAGCAGCGGCGTGCAGCACTACGGATTAACCCCTTAATACCCGTTGTCTCAAATATACGACAAACCAAGTCAGTCATAAAATTACTAGCATGGAGCATTTACTTAAAACCCAAAACAAAGTGAATATATGTTTTCATAGAGAGGGCCTACATGAACAGACACCTGCGTCTGAAGCATCCATCCTTTTTCTGATGTCATCGTAGAGTTTAAACTGAGGTAAACTGCGTTTGAGAGTCCTGATCTAAAGACTAACCAGGCAACTCATGTTTGGACAGACACACAACCTTTCCTTATGACAAAATGAATGAAAAGATCTTTGTGTGACTGTCAGCAGTGCAGCAACAGGACGGAGGCGGTTTGCTCAGTTTGGGATTTTAAGGTAGAAACTCCAAGAACTTAAAGCAAAAACAAATCAAATGTTCCAACACTGAAAATGAGTTCTGAACCCCTGACTTTAGAGATTTATTTTAATCAAATTCTGGGGAAAAACATAGAATGAAAACTCTGTCCAAAGCAGTCAGGCTGCAAAATTCTGTTCTTTTCCTGGTTTAAAGAATAAAGACAAAACAAAGATTTGACACAAAACCCAGGAATGCTTTTATTGGACAACAGCAATACATTTAACAACACATGTTCACGTGATGCACAGCAGGATGAAGGGAAGCTCATATTCATGCAGGACATCAGTCACTTTAAACACGTCACTTCCTGTTAACAATCAGAACTGAATGAGCAGAAATAGGAGAGCGATGGGAGCACGTCAGGAAGGAGAAAACAAAAGAGCTTCTCCTGCTTCACCACAAACCCTCTTTTTCTGGCTGACTGAGCTGATCTCCTCACTTGTTACTTACTGTTCAGCTCTTCCTCCCTGCCTCCTCCACTTTTCTCACCCATCCTCCCCAGAGAGGCTGCCAAAAACATATTTTCTCAAACTGTTAAGAGTGCCGGAGGAAAGGAAAGATTAAGATCTCAGAGCTGTCAGGATGAGCTGGACTTGGCATGTTTGAGTGTTTTTGAAAATATCCCCCTGACCAGACGCTGGATTCCCCCTCACTCTGAGGGGAGGAAGGACTTGTGAAAAGCTTTGACACGCTCGGGTTTACAGGTGTGTAACGGTGTTAGAAGCTTTCTGACAGCACTAATGAAACTGACAGGCGATGGAGGGATGGAAGAAAAGGAGGTCTCAAACACATCAGCCGCTCGCCAAGAGAGACGCTCCGTCTAACATACAGTCTTCCCGTGAATAGAAGATTTCTAGATGTGTTATATATATGTCTATATTCTTTTCTCTGCATAAAAATCTGGGGACAATAAGAGTGAAATCATCATATCATCAATCATAGCAGCAGATGTTCATATTGCAATTCTGTCTTGATTCTACAGTAGCTTCTCTATCTTGCACTTGATTATTTTGGCCCAATCCTCAATAATTTAAACTTTTTTAAAAACTGAAGAAAACTGACTCATAAAAAAAAAAAAAGTTGAAGTAGAATCCAGGCAGGCGCCAAAACACACCAAAGGAGAGCCGAGGCGGCGGCAGCGCGGTGATACACCGACTGTTACTCTAAGAGAGCATGACAGACAAAACGTCGCAGAAGCTCCATCAAGCTCATCAGACGAACGTCTCTGCAGATGTGGACACAAATCTGATGAACTTGATCCAAAATCCACCTGGATTTAATGCTGACGAATAAAATAATAATAAAGAGTGCAGCTGTTTCTGCCTTTTTCGGGGATCATGCTTCTAGAGGAAACAGCCTTAAGTGACAATGTGTGTTTGACAGTCACAACACACAACACACACACAAACACACGGGTCAGAATGAAGCAAAAATGGAGAAGCCTTGAAGGTGCTACAAAGAGAAAGCAGAGTGCTGGCACAAACACGATGAAATGAGGAAAGCATGTTGCAAGCATGAACGGGTCGGGGCCCGCCGCCGCCGCCTCTGACAGCCCCTCCACTCCTGTGGTGGAACATGAGCGCGTTCTGCTTCACTCGTCTCCCACAGCAAGCTCAGCTTAAAAACCCAGGTTTGAATCAAAAATCACAGCACAAATCCAGAGAGCGTGTCATAGTTCGCCCTCCTTTTCTGACCCGCATCAGGTCAGACTGACTGCATCAGAAAGCAAAAGATTGACCTCTGAAGAACAGGGACTCCAACCAAAATCAACTAATAAATAGGAATGATGAGGCGCCTCTGTTCAAATATGCAGAAACACGAATCCTAATGTAAACACGGCCTATAAATATGTACAGAGCACGTTTCTTCACAAAGTTACAGCAGGACATAAAGTTTAAGCGACACAAACTAGAACCTGGACTGGATGTGTTCCACTCTAGCTGAGCTGCGATTCCACCAACTCTGTTAGACTCTCTAGACCTCAGTGCACTAACTTCACTCAAAACCCAGAACAGAACCGGTCCCAGTGTCACACGGCACCAGCATTTACACCATGAAGCGATGCTCCTTTCCATCGTGCGCCATCAGGATGACGTTGCGGTTGGAGGTCCAGATGAGGCGGGCAAGCTTCAGGTGGTTCTGGGATCCCGGGGAGGCGGGCTGCACCGGAGGAACCTGGTACGTCTTGATGCAACGCAGCTGAGGAGCCGAGTTCAGCATGCCGATTTGGCCCAGCAGACTGGTGTTCATCTGTGGATCACCACAAAAGTCACATCTGTTTCTGAGGGATTTTTAGAAACACACAATGCCAAAGAAAAAAATCCACTTCTGGAGACTTTTCTAAAACAGAACCAGATTTTCTGATAAACAGGAGAGAAGTCCAAACACTTCCTTCATTCATAAACTCTCAGTAGTCCCTAAACTCTCTGGTGAGTTTGTCCAATCACATCCCAATGACGCATGAATTAACACTCACACACACACACACACACACACACCGCTATTAGCACTGTTTTCATTCAAAACTTAACATGAAGATTTTAAAAAAGTTTTAAACTTCAAAATGTTTGGTTTAAAACAAACATAAGAGTCGTGACACATCATTCTGACTTCACTTGAAATAAACTCTTGAAACATTGTAAGTGGAGCTTTGCCTCTTTTTTAAGGCTCCTCTGGTCACATGCAAGATGGCTCCAGAAACCATCTCTAGCTGGTTGAGTGAGCAGAAATTTTCTAAAATATCCGACTGTACCTGAGCTGCTGCATATTGCAATTTCCCACTGTGGGACTAATTAAGATTTCTTAATCTTAAGGAAACCTTTAAAAAAAGAAGATATTTTAAAAACTTTTTAGAACTATTGGCTTTTAACGTTCATCGTTTTGTTTCTGTCAAGTCAATATTAACAAGTATTCAGATTCGTATAACTACACCTGTTTACCTCCAGAGAAAAAGCCAGAGAAATGCTGTTTTTTCTCTGTGAATCCACTGATCATGTATCAGTTTCGGTGTATCAAAGGGAAAAAAAGGTCGAGGCTTGAAACAGGGAGATCCGGTAGAGGACTTCTGGCCAATGATTTCAGGAGCAATGTATGTTTTTGTGCGGCCGGCTCCGGCGGGGGGACGGACTTTCGAATATTAATTTTTGAGTGCTATAATATTTCTCAGTGGTCAGATTTTCTTGATTTTTGTTTTTATATTTTCCACATTGTTTGTAGATTTTCTACTGTTTTATTTCGTCTCTACATGTTTGATCTTTTACAATAAAAAAATGTCTTATCTCAATTTTTTTATTTTCACAGTAAAAAATAACAAATTTACTAATACGAATTGAGTTTTTGGACAGTTTCAGGTTCATTGTGGAATTATTGTGTAATACAATCAAAAATATATTAGCAGTATTACCACAAAAATAGTTTAAGATAAATTAATGGAGCAAATTTTAAAGTAAAAAAAAAGTTCAAAAAGACTGAACAAGCAGGGATAAGTATTGGGTTATATGAATCACATTGATTAGTTTATGCAAAGATCACAATGAAAAAAATTGTGGCTAAAATTACTAAAATTGTTTGATGTAGTAAAAACAAACTGACAGCAAATGCTGCTCAACTTATGTGTGATGGTCAGAAAGGCAAAGAATGAAGGTAGACAAAGCTAGTGTGTGTGTGGGGGTGTGTGTGTAGGAAAAAAAATCCAGGGGAAACTCAATCGTTTTCTGAGACGAGACCCTCCCACCCTCACACACCGACAAAGCGTCTGCCAGCTAATTACCACAGCAGCCATCCTGCCGGCACGCTTGCAGTGGTTTATACTTACAGTAATGCCATTAGAGAGAGTGAGTGTGTGAGTGTGTGTGTAGCCAGTCATGTCAGAGGTCATAAAGACCTTTTATTCAAAAGAACAGTTCTGGGAAGAGATCAGAAGTGTGAGTTTATCATCTCTGCGCTCCTTTCTTATTTATAAGTTTTTAAGGAGCATTTAGATACTTCCAGCACAAACACTGAAACAATCCTGGTTAAAAAGACTGTGGAGTGGTTGGAGATTAAAACTCTCATAAGACACTTTCTACATACTTGTAAAAGTTAAATGTTTCCAGTTGGCATAGAGCAGTTTGGATTCCCATGCTGAGTATCTGTCTGTAGTTCCTGCGTGTCTCACCTGCCAGAAAGAGATGTGGCTGTCAGCGTTGGAGTAGGTCGCCAGGTAACGGCCATCGGGGGCGAATGACACGGCTGTAATCGGACCTTTGTGACCATGAATGTTCTGCAAAGATCGAGATGTCATATCATTTAAAAGACCTGACTCAGCAAATCAACGACTTCTGAACAACACAGCTCTAAAAATAATTCTGTGATGGAAAAATGCAGAACTACACCTGAGTTATTCAGTACATAAATGCACTTGACTGGAAAAGTTCTGCAGCAGGAATGAAGGGCATGATTGATGTTCCTAAAGCTTTGAAACGTCCAGTGAAGGAAAACCAGGGCAATTCATAAGGAAATATGAATTGCCCGTCTTTGCTCAGAAGGCTGAAAGGACAGTGGTGTTATGGTGAATAAGGAGGTTTGGAGCTGCTGGAGGTTCAAGCCAACGCTTCAATAAACTTCATCCAGTTACAGAACAAAGAAAAAACAAATCTTGCTTGTTGCAGGATTTCATTGAGCCGCAGCAGATAAAGTCTTTGCTTCGACCACATTTTCCTCAACAGTAGGTGTAAAGGTTTGGGTGACATAATTCCATCAGACCAGCAGCAGCTTCTGGTCCAGCAGATGCTGCCGGCCGCCTGCAGAACTCCGGGGACAAAATAAATCGCTGCGGCAATGTGGGTAACGCAATAAAGCGTCCCAGCAGATGCAGGGCGAGTAATACAATCAACGCCCTCCCAGAAATCCCCACCCAGCTTCTGCCTGCCACTGGGATTACAAACTCTCACCTCCAGATGAGATTAAGATGCGTCGCCTCCAGTGCTCACAGCTCCAAATAATACCCCGTCTGCTGCAGTTAAAGCTGAGAGAAATTGTAACAACTGAGTGACATGAAAATCTCATATTTTTAGTGTCCTCCCTCCCACCTTTTATATTCAGGGATATCTAATTAGATTCCAGCAATATGAGGCTGAGAAGAAAGCTGCACCAGTTGGTTGTGTCTGGTTCATTCCTTTTGCTCCGAGACTCATTATTTTTAATTATCAAGTTTGTTCCACAAGCAACGCAAGAAAAAAAATGAAGATCAAGCAATGGAACAAATGATGACTGATTTTCCAAGAAACAAAAATGCAAACTAAAAAACTTGTAAAAACACTGAAGATGTGACTCTTCTATCAGGTTCACCACAGAGTCAAACCATGCAGCTTTCAAAAAAACGCCTCGTTTCCACTGAGCGGCCCAGTCCGGCCCGGTCCAGTCTGGTCTGGACCACTCAGTGGAAACAAGGCAAAAGAGAGTACAGCTTCAGGACTGACCCAAATCTGCCTTCCCCTCATTCCTCGCAACATCAACCCTTTAACACCAGAGCTCCAGTGTTTCTGTTCTCTGATTTACTGTAACTTTCAACCGTTATCACAATCATTCCAGTAGATTGTGAAGGAGTAAAGCGGCTCGCTTTTCTCCTTCACAATCTACTGGAATGATCGTGTTAACGGTTGAAAAGTTACATTATGTTAAAGAATTTGTGTTATAGCGTCACCAATGACGCCTCAGGAGTTAAAGGGTTAAGCTGCTATGACTGGGACACTGAGGGTTTGAATCCACCCAAGCCTCAGTAATTGGAATCCAACGTTTCCTTACTGATCCAGGTGACGGCTGGATTGTTGAGTGAAACCTCTAAACCTGTTCCAAAGCTGTTACTGCAGCCAGGCCAACTTTATTAGTATGACACTTTGAAAAGAGCAAAGTGTGACCAAAGTGTTGGACAGTCACAACTGAGCGATTCTCAAATGCTTAATGGGTGAGTGGATGTGGAGGACACACTGTGCAACAAGTTCTGGCACTTCAGTAAAAGCTCCACAGTTTCTTGAAAAGTAGAAGAAGTAAAGACGAGAACAAAATGGAAAAGAAACAACTTAACCCAGGAGAACTACTGCTAGAGGTAATATGTTTAGCTTCTTTAAGGAATCACACAACCTAAACATGACAACAGCTCATCTCTCAGGTTTTAACGTGTTTCATGGGACAGTGGTGTGTGCGTGTTATTTTTAGAAGATTTCCTTGAAAAAGCCTAAAATCACTTTGAAGATTTAAAGGACTTTGATGGACTTTGTGCATTTGCTAGGGAAGATCGGAGCGTGAGATCGACAGGCGGATTGGAGCTGCGTCCACCATCTTACGGTCGCTGCACCGGTCTGTTGTGGTGAAAAGAGAGCTGAGCCAGAAAGCAAAGCTCTCGATTTACCGGTCGATCTTCATTCCAGTACTCACCTATGGTCATGAGCTCTAGGTCATGACCGAAAGAACGAGATCCCGACTACAAGCGGCTGAAATTAGTTTTCTCCGTAGGGTGTCTGGACGCTCCCTTAGAGATAGGGTGAGGAGCTCAGTCACCCGGAGAGAGCTTGGAGTAGAGCCGCTTCTCCTCCACATCCAGAGGAGCCAGTTGAGGTGGTTCGGGCATCTGATCTGGATGCCTCCTGGACGCCTCCCTGGTGAGGTGTTCCGGGCATGTCCCACTGGGCGGAGGCCCTGGGGAAGACCCAGGACACGCTGGAGAGACTATGTTTCTCGGCTGGCCTGGGAACGCCTCGGGGTCCCCCCAGAAGAGCTGGAGGAAGTGGCCGGGGAGAGGGAAGTCTGGGCATCTTTGCTTAGACTGCTGCCCCCGCGACCCGGTCCCGGATGAAGCGGAAGAAGATGGATGGATGGATGGATGGGTGGACAATGCCAAGTAAAAGTCCAACTTCAATGTCCTTCTAAGTTGTCTTGTAGAGAAACAATGATGTTTCAAACCTACAGCAAAACATCCAGAGAACAGCTGGAACGGCGCTGGAAAAGTCCAGGTAGAGTCTAAACTTATCTGAGATCCACACAGGGAGAAGCAGTGGTTTTAGACCCACAGTGATGAAGAAAATGGTGTTTTTGGTGTTTGAACATGTTCGTGTAGCATTTTTTGATGATGGATGAAAATGTATATTTCTTTATTCAAATTGTCGTGAATCAGGAGCAGATGAAAATATGCAGTTGGAAAAAAGAGCTGATTTGCCATCCATCCATATTCTTCCGCTCATCTGGGACCGGGTTGTGGGGCAGCAGTCCAAGCAAACATGCCCAGACTTCCCTCTCCCCGGCCACTTCCTCCAGCTCCTCTGGACGGTCCCCGAGGCGTTCTCATGCCAGCTAAGAGACGTAATCTCTCCAGTGTATCCTGGGTCTTGTGAGGTTAGCCCCCCGCGTTTGTTGATGAGGAAGAGAGTGATCAAAAAACTCATTTGGATCAGACTTGTACAGAGTCCCTGGGTCTCGGCATGCAAAGACAAAGGCCTATAAAATAGAGTTAGCTTATATATGTTGAAGGCAGGCTTTATTCGACTCCAGCCCAATGTTTGTCAGGAAAACAGAAACCCCCTGTAGGTCTTAACACCTCACATGGTCATCTTCACCAAACCTCTGCTGTGAGTGCTCAGTGACCTCGTCGGCAAAGGTCATTTATGGCTTTGTTCTGCTGTACTGATTAGGTTTTTGGAGCATGCTCTACCTGGTTTCCACTAGTCTGGAGCTCCATATGGTTTGATGTGACAAATGGATTTACCAATGTGTTAATAACAAAATAGAAAACCGAACCATAATGTAAAAGTTTTAAAAAACCTTCATGTAACATAATATAAAACTTTATTTACTATAAATACCCTTCACTCTTCCCCGGGGCCTCCGCTCAGTCTAAACTTATTTGAGTTTATGTGTGATGTAGAGCGATGCAAGTCCCTGCTGCTCTGTAGAAACTATGTACAAGAAAATGACTTGGCATAATCATACTTAAAGACCACTGGGAACACTATGGACTTTAATCAAATACCTAAACCCTCTGAAGAAACATAACCTACTCAAGGAAAACTGCAAGCCAACAGTAATTAGCAAACATGTCCAGGCATTAAATGGTAAATGTCCTATACTTATATAGAGCTTTACTACCTTCTTAAAGGCCCATACAGTGACAGTCCCATTTACCCACTCATTCACACACTGGTAGAGGCTCCACTGCTGAACACTGGAGACACTAGCCACCAGAGGCAAAGTGGGGTTCAGTGTCTTACCAAAGGACACTTCAACACGTGGTCACGCAGGGTGAGAACCGAGCCTGTGATCTTCTGATCAGAGGTCAGCCACTCCACCCCTCACATTTGAATCCTTCCATTTATCACAGAAAGTGAAAAAAAAAATAGACATGGACTTTAAGAAGAACTTTGATTCTCTGTAAATTATATGACCAGATTGTAAAAAAAGTCACAAGAATTAAGTTACTGTAAATAAAGGAAAAACATGTTTTTGGAAGGACAGAGAAAAACCTTCACTTTTGAAACTTGCTAAACTTTCTAAAAACATTTCTGAGAGATTGACAGAAGCTTAGAAACAGGATATGTAGAGGCAGTTCCCATGAAAAACAGGAGCCCTGTGACCCTCAGCGTGGGACAGGAAGACCGCACAGATGACAAAGAGCTGTCCATGGAGTCTGATCAAAGCTGTGGCAGATGGCTGGACAGAGAAATGCCAGCTACCCTCCAGCACAAACACTCAGACCAACACGCACAAAACCTGCCTGCTTCCTCCTTCTTCATCCTTTCTTCATCACAGATTCTAAAATATACTCTAGCATAAAGATGATATTTTTTCTGCCATATTTCATTTTCTTTATTTAAAAAAAATATATATATATAATTTATTGTTCCATTTTGAAAAAAATAATACACATGAATCTGTTTTAATTCAGTCTAGAAGAAATTAAGATTTTGAATAATTTCATCAAAGAAGTTCAATAATCTATTCAGCCTTTGAAAATGTTTCTCCTCACAAAATCATCAGGACTGGTTATTTAAAAGCTCCAGGTGCACATGACTTTTTAAAGTGGAATATCTTTCCTCAGCTGTCAACGTAAGACTTCTAAACTTTGTTAATAAAATTGAAAGGCCAACAATTCCAACGGTTTGACTCTGTTTAAGGAAAAGGCTTTTCCAAACTGGATGAAATCAGGACTGAGGCTGTGCAGGAACGTGTGTTGTTTGTTATGGTTTTTAGAATCTAGAACCGTGTGTGCCGACACCGTTAGCATCTCTTAACGCAGTCCAGAGGAGTGAAGGCTTTAACAGCAGCTACTTTGCTGAATAAAACAATGAACCCGATGCTTTCCAGTCCAATCATCTTCCACTTGGCTCTCGTTTTTCCTCACTGTGGATGTAGGCGTTGATCACCACTTAATAGCAGTCAATATCTGCTTCAGATACATTTGGCATCCTGCTAAAGACATTAGCCAACATGGAGGAGCAGCAGGATCAATAAGAAGGGACAGAATTAATAAAACCTAAAGATTTTGAACTCCATTAATCACGAGGAAAGCTTTCCATTAGAACGGCAATAAAACACTTGTAACACACACTTTCTGCAGCTCCATTATCTATTAAATGTTAATTACTGCAAATAACACAACGGGTGTCTGGTCTTTACTGAGGACACTAAAACAAACACACACACACACGTGCACACAATCAAAGGAGATGTTGGGTGAATAGGGCCGTACCGTTATCAGATATAAATGACCCCCTTCACCAAACTAGACTGCTCGCGTTACGCAAAATCAATACACAGCAAATTACCAACACGCGCAAGAAACACTCACACTGAACCAGGATCCACACACACAACTGCACTGCATCACAAGGAAATGTGGGGAAGACAAAAACATGATTAACAAAGTCACCGTTTTGTCGTTTATCAATTACAGAGAAAAAAAGAAACTGAGATTGTCTTTTGTTTCCGTCCTCCATCCCTCCACATGAATTCACACCTCTCCTCTCTAATGCAGAGCTGGTGTTTGTATTAGAGAGCTGTGTAATGCTGTTATTGTGAAAAGAGTTTCTGAGGAACATTCACTTTTTCCAGTGAAGGATTGTGGGGACAGTTGGACCAGGATAACAGGTTCACACTAAATGCACCAGTTCATGCAAAAATCAGGAGTGATGGAAGCTCCAGAAAGCTCAGTGAACAGCTGAGCTGAGAACTGATGAAGACAGTAATGGATGGAGGAACCTCATGTTCAGCAATGAAGAGCAAAGATTGCTGCTGAACCAACCTGACACTTTCCAGTGCGGACGTCGTAGAGAGCCACCGAACCCTGGCGAGCTCCGACGGCGATGCGGTGGCTGCGGTCACAATAACCCACCATGTAGAACCTGGATGATGGAGCACAGGAGCAGATCAGAACACAAGCAGTCAGAGGCTGAACCTCCTGAAGGAAGAGTGTCAAATGTGTTCAGACTGAAATCACTTCCAATCAAAGAATCTCTTAGTCCATGTGTGTCAAAGTCAGGGCCCGGGGGCCGGATCCGGCCCTCCGGATCATTTTATTCTATTGTTGTTAATGACCTGATGTTGTCTAACACTTATTTTTAAATTGTATAACTTTGACAAAATATATTTTGATAGAGTAAAATATTGAAAGTTATTCAGGGTTTAGATTTATTCTGGAATAATATTATTAATAGTTAAGTTAAAAAGTTACGGTTTTGAAATTTTAGTTTGACAGTGTTCAGTAAATGTTTCTCCTGTTCGGCCCGTGACCTGGGGTGGGTTTTGGATTTTGGCCTCTGTGTGATTGAGTTCTTCACTCCTGTCTGAGTCTGTAGAACATCACCGTATCCTCTGTAGGAGACTCTCCTCCCTCTCTATCTAACCCAGCTGTGGCTTTTTGAGCCATTTTACATGAAAGGCTTGAATACAGTCATGAAGCAGAAGGAATCGCAGAGATGGAGATGGGTTTTTTCCACAAAGTGGTTCTTCCCAGCATCAGATGAGAGTTGACCTTTTGACGCGGGCACAGATTCAGACACTCCTTTATTTCACACTCTGCTGACTAACCGTGAGGAGCACTCACACCAGTAAGCACACTTACTTGCAGATAGCAGGGAAACACTCCTGCAGTCCTTTCTTCTTCACCAGAGAACCCTCGATGCAGTACATGATGATGTCCATCACCTGAGGAAGAGGAGGATGGGAAAATGATTCTTGGACTGTGGACAAAGTCTGTATGAGATGAATAAACATCTCATTACTTCAACCAGCAGATCAACCACGTCTCCAGGCATCTTCTCGATCAGGATGTCAATCACTCGCAGTATCTCTGCCTTGGCCCTGGCCAGAGTGGTGGTGTGAACATTTTGCTGTGACTGGGAGTTTGCCTGAGCTGCGTTGTGTCGATGAACCTGAAAACCAAAAATTCTGTCAGGAGCACAAGACAAAACTGGACCAGGACAAGAAGTTAACGTGACGACTGAGGAGTCCTGGAAGCTGCTGGGCACAAACATCTGTCTGACCTCTCTTGCAATGGTGGTGATGAAGGCCGGGGGGCGGGCCGTAGCTATGAGGGAAAGGGCGTGGCGGGCGGAGCGAGCTGAATCTGCAGGGGGGTTGAGGGGCAAGCCCATAGAGACGCTGCAGGAGAACAGAGAAAGGTGGCTGGAGTTACAGTGAACTTCCCCTTCATTCCCTGACTGAGTTTAAATGAAAAACACATCTCATCCTTCCTGTTCTAAAGCTTCTTTTTTGGCTGCACCAAAAAAAACATGTAGAGAGAACAAATGTTACAGCTTTGGTGTGTGTGGATACTTTTACAACTTTATGTCTCAATGAGAATTCCTTAGGAATCTAAACAGGTGATGTCAATAGGAGTCTCATCTAGGAACTGCAACTACACCTGGACCTGTGTCCCACACTGACACGGGTGACGAGAGTCAGGTAGAAGATCCCTCATCACCTGGCCGTGGCAGCAGCTTTGGCATGACCAGATGAAGTGTCCAGCTGCCCTCTCAGTGCCTGTTACAAACTCTTGTCCCGTTCGTGGTGAGCCTTAGTCCGGCCACTAGTCCTGGCTGTACCTGTGTCACATGGCTTTGTTTGCTTTGTGTTGGTAAATTTTATGTTGTAATTGTGAATACACTTTATCTGGGCTTCTGTGAGTTCATCCACCTTCAGTTGTTTGTATTTGTGTTTGCCTGTTTCACTTAGTTGTTTACTTGTAGGAACGATGAATTCCTTTCTGATTAAACAGCTGGTTGCACGTTAAAAGCTGCTGCTCTCTATCACAGCCTCTCCAGATTTCTTCATGTTGCCTTCCTCCAGGTTGGAGGACACAACACTGTAAACACACTGATTTAAACTAAAGTAAAAGAATAAAATAAATGACCACAATAATAATTTTAAAAAATCTGTCCGATAGGAGTCATATTTAGTCTTACGATGTGGTCTGTGAAAGATGCTCCACTGCATTTGAAATGTCAGTAAACAAGTCGGTAATAGTTTGTGTCACATCAGTTCTACAGTGGGTGGGTCCAAACCATTGACTGTATCTGAGAACTGAGAGTGATGTCATCCCCTGAAAGGGCCTCACTACAGACATCACCAAGTTGGAGCCAGACGAGGTCAGTAAGCTGTGATTGGTCTCAGTCATCTTTCCTTGTCAACCTGGAGTTAGCTTGATGTTATCCACACCGCTACCCCTGAGAGCGAGCTCGGGAGAATCTGTTCATCAAATCCAATATTATATCCAATATTATCCAATATTATAATTTAAAGAATTTGACCAAAAATGAGGATTATCAAGAACACGATTATTCTATCAAATAGAATGGAATTAGTGGGTACTTCCTGTTTGGAACGTGATGGGGGAGGCGTCACTCATTCCAGTTCTCATATATACAGTCAATGGAAGTCAAGACTCAGTAGGACTCTAAAATGGAGCACAATCAACAAATAATCTGAGATTTATATCTGATTTTCACTGATGACTGCAGGAGCAGGGTCTGACTTTCAACCTTTTTAGCTCCATAACTTCTGATCAAACTTCTTTTACTTATGGGATGCTTACTCACACCATAAGCAAGGAAATGTGTTCACAGAACTTTATTTCTCAAACTCTAAATATTCAGTTTCTTGTGTTTCATAAAGTGGAAGATCATTTACAGTTTTATATTTCATCACTGCTGAATTGTTTACTTTTGATAAAATGCAAAGGAAAAATGTAATCATGATGACGAGAACCTTAACAAGTCTCATTAGCTGGCCAGAGTTAATTCAGGTCACAGCTTTAGGCTGTCTGTTGGTAGTGCTGTTCAGGTGATGAGTGCATCCACTGTGGACTCTGTGTGAGCAGCTTTTCTGTTAGACATGAGAACATTAGCCAATCAGAGTGTAATTTCTGTGGACATCCTACTGGTGTCTTAAGGGCACTTTCGTATAACGTGCATCATAAGTGTGAGTAACTTCCATTACCCTTACTAACACTTTACGATACACTTACCACAGGCATGACAATGGTACGTCCCATGTTCATGATGCCCTTTAAAGTATGAGCCTTAAGGGCATTGTTATGATAGAATTGTTTACAAGACACCCCACAGCTCCCGTACGGGTCAACCTGTCCTACAGGTGTATGTAACTAAGGCTTTAGGTTTAGGCTGGTTAGTTCTAAAAAAAATGTTTATTGATCCAGACATTTGTTGTTATAAACCTCTTTTCCTAGTATATCTGGCGGTTTTTGCTCAAATTAACTACAAAATGAGCACAAGTTAAATTTTGGTAAACTAAACCAAAAGACACAAGGAAAAAAGTCAGAGAAACGAAGCAGAGATTGAGTCTTACGAATATATGGAGTGAAGAGATTAGTGAGCAGCTTATAATGTCAAGGCCGAGTCAATGGGATCCTTTCAGCAGGCGACAGCATAATAGACTCCCACAATGCAACAGGAACTGGAAACACACACAACCTAACAGCTGGCCACACACTCCTCAGTGTGTGTGTGTGAGGGAGAGGAGAGGAGGAAGGAGGAGGCCAAGCAAGGCCACCCTGTTAACAAATGACTGGGGAGAGCGAGACGCGTGATGGGTGGACGGACGGCCAGGCTGCACCATTCATCTCTTCCTATTACACATCACAGCCACAGATCCTCTAATTAATACTGGTAATAGACCGGCAATATATCAGCAATACTGAAATGTTTAATTTCATTTGGAAAGGTGGCTGTAATTGGAAACAGTCACCGCCTTGATAAAATGCAGCAGGAACGCGTGGAGTTAATTGTACAGAAACCTGCTGAAGTTAATGACCAACATTTAGAACATTTAATGAAATCATCTGTACTATCATTAGAATCCAGAACAACACACACACACACCACTCTCATTAGGGGTTTGAATGCCTGTTTAAAGGTCAGAGAGTCAGTGCAGGGACGTTGCAATAATAGAATTGTTTGCTGAGTATGCAGAAAACCCCCAAAATGATGAAAAAACTTAAACCTATTAAGCTGTGTGGAAGGCATTTTTGAAGAATGAAAAAGAACTGAGTTCAGCCTGTGAAGCTGGAATTGTGATGAATTTTCTAGGCTTTTGGTGGAGCTGGCAGCTCAAGGTTCAGTATGTGTGAAGCTGGGAACACGACTGCATTCACAGCCAATAGCACGCTGACATTATCCAGTCAATACAGTCACACACAGGCGGACACAGCGAGGGCCGCGCGGTATTGATTTGTGAGTGTGTGGGAGGAGTGAATAACCTCTGTCACATGATGCGAGCTGCTGCTGCTGGAAGATGCTAAGACTGCGTGTGTACGCTTGGCTGACTGTTTGGGGACTGACTGACTTTCTGATTGGTTCTCTCAGTGGGGTGTAGATGGGGTTGGTTTGCCGGCAGGCTTACCGACTGATTTATTGACCGAAGTGGCTTACTGGCTGCTGTGCAGCACTTCTTTCACAGGCAGCAGATGCATGAGAAGCTCAGTCCTCTGTTGGAAGAGGCTGAAAACCTGTAAACGAAGCTGGAGCCTTCTCTGGATTTGACTATCCAACCAAACACAACGATACAAGTATTAGTTCATCCTGCTCTCACCCCAGTAACCACATTATCCCATCTGCATATGTAGAACATTTCCATTCATGAATCTGTCAGGCAGCATCGGATGAGCTTGCTGTCAGGAGTCTGGATTCCAAACACCTGGTGTGCTGTGGTGCTGATGCAGAGCGCCTGGTGTCCTGACAATCTCTTTGTACAACATCTGTATAAGTTAATGACCAGAAACAACTTAAGTTTCAATTGAGACCACAGAGATGAACAGAAATCTGTGAGTTTATGGTGTGAATGTTTAGTAAACATTCACACTACAGTGATTCTCCTTTCTGTATGTTTGTCAGCTCATAAAAACTCAATCACACTTTCAGATATTTCAGCAGTATGGGTATCAAAATGTTGAGCTCGTTAAGGGCATTACTGCTTGTATTTTTCATATTTATAAACTTTACAGTTTTTGAAATATTGAGCAAAATATGCCTCATTGGAAATGAATGAGAAAGTCTTCATATTCATTATTTTTAATTAGATTAGCAACAAGCCTTTAAATAAATGAATGGGCTATGTTTTCATCTTTATAGTAATTTAAAAAAATTGAAGTTTAGCTAATATTTTATACCTAGTTTACTGAATATTTTTTACCTATTTATACCTAGCTTTTTTGGGTAATTTGGCATCTACTGAGGTTCTTTATGCTAATATGAAGTTAAGCTAATATTTTAGCATCATGCTAACAAGTTTGGCTACTTTATCTACTGAGGTTCTTTTAGGCTAATTTAGAGTTTAGCTTCTACTTTAGCAACATGTTAACATTTTTGGCTAATTTAGTTTACTGAGGAATTTTAGGCTAATTTGGAGTTTAGCTCATATTTAGGTAACATACTACATGTTTTTGCAAAATTCAGATGTATTAAGAATTTTTAAGCAATTTTACTACAAATTTTTCAGAAATGTAGGTTATCTTCAGCGCTCTCTCATAGTTCTATAACAAAATTTCCAGTCTTTTAGCACATTTAACATTTTGTAAATAGCTTTTGCATTTTCAGTAAATCCCTTCAGCAATTAAAGTAAATTGCATCACCATTTTCAGCAAAAAGATTCAGCCTTTTCAGCGACTACTTTCAGCAAAAAGCATTCACACTAACATTATCACAGGTGATTCATTTTCTACTTTGTCCTATTGTTGCATTAGCACAGACACAGCTGACTGGAAGCTGATTCACTATCAAACATAGGAAAGTGATGAGCAGTTTTTCATTCAGGTAAAGGTACTCACTGGGTAGATGAGGAAGCAGCTTGTTTGGAGCATCTGGAAGGGTTATGTGTCAACTATTTCAATCCAAACAAGTCAACTGAGGTGATGTGAGTGTTTGATAAGGACGGTTTCCTGATGGGACCTGAAATGGACCTGGATGAAACAGCCATCTGCTGGCTGGTCTAAAAGGTTCCAAACAGGTAAATGTGTGGATATGGATCCAGATATTTCTGTTGATTGCTGCTAACATGACAGTCCTGAAACAGTGGTGGGTAGTGATGGACAGATGACTAAGGTTAGATAATGTACTGTAGAAACTATTGTGTTTAAGCTGGTGACTAGTCTCACCACAAATGCAAACCTTGCCTTTCACTCTGAAGGAGCTGGGATAGGCTCCAGCAAACCTTGACCGATTAATTAGAAATGGAAGATGGATGGATTCATGGAACAGATTTCATTTCAAAACACTTCATTTTCACTTCACTCAGCGCAGTAACAATGTGTCTTGTAACATCTACCTCAGAAACAGCAGCAGAGAGAACATGTTATTGACAGAGGGACTGTTCTCTCCATTTCACTAACAGAAGGAATGCAGATACGAACACGTGAACCTAAGAGAAGAAGCTCCACTATATCACTAGGTAACTTTCAAACTTCTACAGTTGGTCACAGACCAAACTGTTAATAAGTAGTACTAAAGTGTATGCGTTAATGGTTGCCATCAGGACAGACAGACAGTTCCTGAAAACAACTCATCATCTACCACAGACAGTCCCAGCTGAGCCCTCACAGACTGTTATTCCAGGACTATTGTACAGTTAATATTGCATGATCATGATATCAGCTCTACAAGCAGGTGTCTGGGAGGTTGCTGCAGCTCATTTGCTGGGGTTTAGGTCTATGCACTGTGACTGATCAAGTGCTCTAATGCTCTAATCAGTTATGAAGAGGACCAACCATTCAACTGATGAAAGATGACTTGGAACTGATCAGTAACTGTTCTAAGACAAAAGTACTGACCAATGGGGACTCAAAGGTATAAAGGTGGCTCAACAATTATTGGTCATATTTTTGACTGTTTCATTAATAACATTGTGGCTGGCTAACAGTGGTCAATCCAGATGTACCCCTTTTTGATGAACTTAAATCTTAATGTCTGTTCAGAAGAGCAAGAATCAATACGGACCATCTAAAACTTTTTCTCCACTTGTGAGGTGAACTGCTGCTTTTCCTACCAATGGTGAACTGAGACCATCTCTGCATGACACAATGTCTGCAACAGGATAAATGCAAGAGTTACAGCCACGCAGAGGCAAAAAACACTTGTAGTTATCTCTGTGGGGAGAACAGGCCATATTTTATCCACAACTCAAATTTGTAATTTGACAACATTTATCTCTGTGGGGAAGTCAAACCATTTCAATTGAATAGCAGATGGACAAATATAAATATATTCTGGTATTCTTTGCTTTAGCTAATATTGTATTGTTTTATAGAGACATTAAACATGATCAAGCACATGGTAAAGTATTTTTATTTGTTTTAAATGAATCCATGAGATACACGTTTCTGTTCTAAACGTTTGTATGATTTTGGATCTCAGTCTGATGTTGGTGCAGGCTGGACTTTAATAAAACAATCTTCTCTAAAGTTCATTTTCCTGCAGGTTTTGAATGTGTGTTTGGTTTTACGGTTACCCTGAACTAGCACACAGTTCAGTTGGAGCATACAAACAGCTGGTGGGTTCATGACAGACAAAGAGATAAATGCAACAGTTAGGCTACATATGCATCCTCTGCATGTGTGTGTGTGTGTGTGTAGGTGTGTGTTTGTCGCACACTTCTTCTTAGACAATAATGGATTTAACTTTGCATACACGCTTTCAACAGAGTAAACTCAGTGAGTGAAGGGAAACTGAGGCACTTTATTAGAGTGACAGCATGTGTACTGGTTAATAAATTCTCTTTGTGTGTGTTGTAATGCATTGATCTGATTACCGGGTATCTCATTCATCAGTCCTCGTGCTCTTTAAACAGCCCTGGAAGCAGCAGCACACATCTGCAGACGTCCAATTATCAGTTATTCATGAAGCTGAGCTGTGAGCTCTGGCAGGAATCAGGCCTCCGGACTGTGAAGCATCACATCAACCTGACAATCCACGGAGGGTTTCAGATCCAGCATTTCTGCATCTGTTCTTCTTCTTAGAGGACTGCTTGATTTAGCAGTTGAAAGCCACTTGAACCGGGGCTGGAACTGGAGAAGGACTCCTTAAAACACGACTGGTCAAACTCTCATTTACCTGAGATTATTCAAAGTGAGTGTTGAGGGAAATGTTTCCATTTTGCTGAAGCCACAGAGGTTTTCAGTCTGCATGACTGCATGAGCTCTCAATACATCCTCAAAGGAAACCATTGGGGATTATTATGCAAACCTGAGTTTGTAAAATGAAATAATTCACAAATAAAGCAAAAATCAGCCAAAAACTGCAGTTTGTACTTGATTCTTTACTGGCTAAAAATTACTGCCAAAATACTGAATCATGTCTATTTATATTCCAAGAGAACTCCATTACTTTAGTTTCCTTTTTCATTTCTATGCAAAACTAATTAATTTTCTTAAAAAATGGAATTCATGTGAAAATGGATAAAAATAGAACAAAGAAGAATATTTAAGTAACAAAATTAGAAAAGCTAAAACTATTTGAAAGATGCCTTTTGCCTAAATAATTGAACTTATTTTAAAGTCAAATTGATATGTGGACTTGTTAATTTACAAGTTATTTTTCATTTTAATTTGATTTTTCAATACCAAGTGTGATATTTGTGATATCCAGAATATTCACATTATAAAAATACCGTTTGTGTTAGACATTAATTCATTAATGGTGTTTTTCTTGCATTAAATGTGCTGAGGTTCAACTTTTATGATTTTTTTTTTTTTTTTGCAAGGAGCTTTTGTTCCATTAAGATCAGAGGCTCCACAGAGAAGATGTCCTACCACTGGCTCCTTGTTTTTATAGTGTGAAAACTGTCGTTGTGAAAACTGTGTCAATAAAGCAGACTTTATCAAATTACAAAAATGAAGGAAAATATGAGGCTATCCAGAAAAAAAATGAGTAATCAATCCTGAACTGGAAACATTTACAACAGTTCTGTAATGTAATAAAGCTTTGACTTTTAAAGTGTGAACTTTTGATTTAGTCCAACATCTGACAATTTGAACATGCTATTCTTTCTATTGTAATAATAGTGTGTTCAAATACATTTTTGTTCTCCTCCAACACAAACACACAGCAGCTGCAGCAGACATATCTATACTCATTTAGTCTGACTGACCCAGCTTGAGTTTCAGTCTTAATTGGATCACGTCATATTGGCCAGTTACATTTCAGCAGGAAGGATGACACACATGATGTTCTTTGTAGCACACATGTACATGCTGCTGAAGCAGCTAAACCTTTACAAGTGAAGTTGCTCCAGTGCATTAGAAAGTGGATTCAGTTATTTTGTTTTCACTAAAGCAGGGAACTGCTGTGGAACCAACAGCAGGCTGAGGCAGTTTCAAAGATTTGGGGTCACAGAGGGGGTTAGTGTCCTTAATGAATGACCATCTAAGCACGGGTTCACTTTGTCTCCAAACAGTGTTGTCCCTCTAAGAATCTCATTCCTGGTCTAGTCCCTATCCCCTCACTGACGAGGTCCCAGGACCTTGAACTCCATCCAGCTCTACAGCATCTCAGTTCGTCCGTTCCAGTATCTCCAGTCCGAACGGTAAAGGATGAACATCGTCTAAAAGAACAGAACCTAGTCTAACTCTGAACTGTGACAAGGATGTTCAACAACCCAAAGAATGCTTTGTTCAGACTGGAATTATTTTGGTAGATATGGTTTGTTTCAGTGCTTTCACCTTAGTTAAGCAAAGACTTATTTGTATATTTTACATTCAATCAAGAACCTCGATGGAAGGCCGGCTTCAGGCATCACTGTTAAAGTGACATCTTTGAAAAATCTGTATGAAGGCTGCATGAGCACAGACGAGAGTCTCACATCAGACCAAGACAGACATCACTGCATCATCATAATGCCCTGAAACACAATTACAGCCCGCCTTCCATAACTCACTGTGTCAGCTCCATGATGCTGCATTGTAAGTGTGTGTTCATACATGAGCTTCTCCAAGGGGGTTCTGTCTGTGCTCTGCAATCTGAGACGGAGGACTAAGCATTTCAGCAAACAAACACACTAATCAAACGCAGGATCTTAAAAGCCAAGAACTGATCAGTCAGAGTTTGTTTTTAAAGTTGGATTCAAGTTCTGCAGTGCAAGAAGTTCCCAAAGTCATTCTCTAAGAGTGGAAAAGTTTGTTGGTCTGGACCAAGTCCACTTTCTTTGGTCCCGATCAAGTCCAGATTCTTGCATTTAGTCTGTACACTACTGTAAACCAGACATTTCTGTTTCTGACCAAAGCTTGAAAACAAAACCAGGGGCTGGGTATCGATTAGAATTTCCAGAAATGATTTGATTGGCAAAAGCCTGACTAAATTCGATTCTGATTTTTTTCGATTCAGTGAAATTTTGAGTTTACCCATTTAAATACATTTGTTTATAAATACATTAATAATCTACTGAATGATTTGAATATATTTATATTAATCTGATCCAGTTCACATACTGTAAATGTATCAGTGAAATAATGAGATTGTTAATATCATCCAGTGTTACATGGATTCTCTAAAGGAGAAGTTCTAAAATGTTCAGATCATTAACATTGGAAACATTGTTCTGCTTCTCCTGCAGGACGTTTCTGTTTGGACACTAGGTGGCGATGGGGCTGTAGAAGTACACCTTATTTCAGAGGAATAAACAGTACGAGGAAAAAACATGTTTTGGACCATAAATGGTTACTGTAAAAATTATTTCCCTAAAATAGTTTGTAAATTCATGTCTGTGAGTTTATATAGATGATCATTTAGTCATCAATGTATGTTTAGGTCGACCGAGCGTTAGCATTAGCTGTCCTATGGGAAATTCCATTAAACATCAGCATCAAGCTAACGGACTTTAGCTTTAGGTGCTAAATCGATTTATATCTTTATGAATCGATTCAAATCGATTAATCGATTTTATCAACCCAGCCTAGTTTTTACTGCTCCTTTACTACAGTGGAGGCACGCTGTAAGCGGTTTCTGAGGAGACGTTTGCTATGAAGGTACACTGAGGAGTGTTAACAGAATATAGATTGATGGTAGAACAGTGTTAGAAGCTACGTGTATCTGGTTAAAAGTTCTTTAATGAGCCTGCATTCATCTGAACACATATCAATGAGTTTGTGTGTCTCATCATTGATTCACTTTTGTCTGTGGCACTCTGTTTGTATCCCAT
Source organism: Oryzias melastigma (assembly GCF_002922805.2). Classification (NCBI taxonomy): domain Eukaryota; kingdom Metazoa; phylum Chordata; class Actinopteri; order Beloniformes; family Adrianichthyidae; genus Oryzias; species Oryzias melastigma. Next base: position 24,526,211 of record NC_050523.1, on the reverse strand, counting down.
TCCAGCAATGGTGGCTGTTTTGGTCCACTATTCCACTCCGAGCACAAAGCATATTCAGACTGAGAAAAACTCAGAGTGAACCGAAGCTCAGTCTGATTGGAGATGAACGAAGAGCCGTTCCTGGTCCTGGACCAGGCTCAGCTTGGGTTTATTCAGACTGAATAAGTGGTGCGGATTATTGGGGGAATCGAACTCTGGTTCACTTTAAGTGAATCACATGTGTCCAGTCTGAGTACACCTTAAAACCTCTAGCATGAAGAACCAATAGGAAGTCTCTAAACAGCAAATATCAGAGGGAGGGGTTCAGCTGATTTGAGTCTGTGGATTTTTGCATGTTCAGGTGAGGAGTCACTGACATTTGAAATCCTGTATTAATGTGATGCATCTGATCCAGATTCCCCCTAAGCCAGTGTGTGAACTCACTTCCCCAGCTGCTTCTCAGCATCGGCGCACAGCTCCAGCAGTCCCATGAGCACCGCTGACACGTCCATGTACGGCTCCCAGACGGTGAAACCTCGACCAATCAGATCGATGGCAGTGCGGCGGATGGTGCTGTGGGCAGGTAGCTTGGGGCTGGGGGGCTGGAGCAGCAGGAAGGTCAGCGCCTTACCTGTACACATTAAAACCAGATAGCTTAATACTACATTTATGAAAGATACTAGCACATTCAATAATTTCATAATAACTACAAATGAGATTCTCTCTACAGGAGCATCCAAGCATGGTCAGTTTAGAAGATTACAGCTTCTGACTGTCTGTTCTTTAGATTTTAATCAACATTAATAAAACTTATTTTTTATGAAACAAACCACAGTAGATCAGTGATTTCACACTGAGGAACAGTCTGAGCCACACCCATCCTCACAACACATTAAAACGAAAAATTTCCATCTGGAATGTTAAGAAAGAAAACTAATTTAGACCCAAAAAACGGCACACAAGCACAGACACTCACACAGAAGATAAAGACAGCAAACGGGATGGAGGTCATCTCATAGCTGACCTGACATTTGAGCCAGTCTCTGCAGGGACAGACTGACCATTAAGACTCCAGAAAATATCCCCCATCTCTCAATAACACTCCTCTTCCCCAAAGACACTCCCTGAACCTCCCCACCTTCCTCACAGCTGCCTGTCGCAGACGCTCAGCTTTTAGCAGATCCTCTGCTACAATCAAGCTGAGGGAAAACGTGAAGATTAAAAATGCATATCACTGTTTTTATTTGGAACCAATTCTCTCATTTTGATCCTTGTGCTGTGTTTTTCCCTTCTTCCATTGTCTGAGTTCCTCAGTTAATCAATACGGCCTGCTGTGCTTTCCTTCCAAATGCAAAAAGCAATAATATAAAGAAGCAAACAATATAAAACTGATCATTTACTTTAGTTATAATCCTGTGGTGACTCTAAAGGTCCTCACTCCTCCAGAGACACACAGCTAATCTCATCACCTGGATCTCCTGGCATTTCATCATCAGCCTGCCTTAAATGGCATCCCTCCCCCAATACTGACTGCTTTCTGCACACACACACACGCACACCCCCACACACACACACCCACACACCCTACCTATGTGTCTCACACAGATATAGCTGGAGGCTAACTGTGTTATCATTGTTTAGTATCATTATATGCCAGCACTGACAGAGCGCTAACTATGTTAGCATCATTGTGCTGCACCGTTATGGTTGACGGAGCAGAGCACACAGACGGAGTCTTGCTGTTGGCTGCATCAGCTGCTGCTGCAAAGAGATCAGAGGTGCAGATCCGGTGTGTCGATGTGTTGTAGAGACAAAGCAGAAAACTTCCTCCCAACAAAGACCAGCGCGAGCTAAAGTCCCTCATGTTCCTCCACCAACATCTCTAGATATGTCCACATGTCAGTGCACGCGACACGCCAACACAGGTGGATATGGTGAACTGAATCCGGTAGATTTCCAAAATAAAACTTCCTTCAGAATCATTTCTAGAACTTCGTGTATGTATTTTTCTCACTGTCTGAGGTTCGATACCAAGTGGCCCTCGGACCAGAACCAATCTGCGGCTGGGGGGTTCAGGACCTCTGGCCTAATAGGAACAGGCACCATGTTAGAAAATGACGAGTTGGGGTCACCCGGAACATCAAAAACACAGAGGGCCCAGACCATACGTCCATTCATGCCGAGTTTGGAGAATGAAGGAACTCACCGACATTTTTTTCACATCCTCTAATTGTGTGATTGCTTAGTAAGCATTCACACCAAGTGATTCTCCTGCTCCTTTCTGAACGTTTTTCAGCACGTTAAAAACTCAATCACACCGTCAGTGTTTTCAGCAATCTTGGTATGAAAACATTCAGTTTGGTCAGGACATTACTGCAGTACCTTTGGTATTTAGAAACTTTAAAGTTTTTAAAATATTGAACAACATATGTACCGTAGGAAATAAATGAGCAATTCTTCAAATTTCAACATTTTAAGTAGATTATCAACAAGCCTTTAAATATATTCAGAGTTATTTTTTTTTTATCTTTTATAGTAGTTTTAAAAACAATTTGAGTTTACTTAATATTTTAGCAACATACTAACATTTCTAGCTAATTTAGCATAGACTGAGTTTTTTATGCTAATTTAGCTAATGTTTTAGCAACATGCTAATGTTTTTGACTAATTTAATTTACTGAGGAATTTTAGTCAGTTTTGGAGTTTAGCTACTATTTAAGCAACGTGTTTGTTTTTGTACAAATTGACATGTATTAGGGGTTTTTAAGCAATTTTACTACAAATTTTTCAGAAATGTAGGTCAACCTCAGCACTCTTTCATAGATCTTTAACAACATTTCCAGTCTTTTAGCAAATGTAACATTTTTTCAGTAGCTTTTGCATTTATAGCAAATAAAGTAAATTGCATCAACATTTTCAGCAAAAAGCTTCAGCATCTTCAGCAACCACATCCACCAAAAAGCATTCACACTAGCATTACCACAGGTAATGCATCTTTTTTAGTTACTGGTCTGACTTGCTCTTAAATTAGTTTTGTGTAAACATTTCATAGCTAGACTTCATGCAGGCTTTCAGCAAAAATCATAAATGTTGTTTAATGCTAATACCAGTCCATGCAAAATAGACAGACATGACTTGATTTAGATTGACTTTGAATTCTCCGCCTCTCACAGATGAGCAATAGAAGTCCAGCTGAATGTTTTTCATTTAGACTCTTCGGCATACATGTTCAAACACAGCAATATTGACTTTTGTGTGTCTACATCTGTAGACTTGAGTTTAGAAAGGATTTCTGTTTTTTGTAAATTTTCTGCAAACACCAGTCAGTGCAGAATGTCTAACAGTCTGCAGTGTGATGGGACAGACTGAGCTTCAGTCTCTTCTCTGTAACCAGTGAGCAGGAAGTGAAAGCGCCAGAGTCTGATCCATTTTTCACTGTGGACATCTTTGTTTAAAGGCAGGCCTGCCTCCAAATGAACCAATAGCTATTGACAAAGCATCACTTGACCGTAATGAGGTGTTAGTTAGTGCAGTAAACACGTCACATTAACACACAAAGGGTGATTAGAGCGGAGGCAGAGGAGGAGAGGGGAGGAGGAAAGAGCAAGGGCTGTGAAATAATGACAGATTAGTGAGGTTTAAAATTTAGCGGGCCGAAACAAACGCTAACTGGCTTTGTGCTCGCTTGCCCCACCTGCTCTCTTTCTCTATTTCTGCCCGCTTTTCAGCTGAAATTAGAGGTGAAGGTAAATCAATGATGTGGACTTGGTTAGTGGATGAGAGCTGGATCAGACTGGCTGCAGAGGGGGGGGGTTCAAGAAAAGGTTTTGAAAGGTTCCAGTGAGACCAAGACGAAACGTAATGAACCATTTTTCATCTACGGAACATGTTATCCTAAAACCTGCATTTGTGAAATCCCTCAGTAAACACCTGCTCTGGAAATGACAAAGAGAACCGGATTAATGACAGTCCCTTCAACATAACGTTCAAGCAGACAGTAAAACAGTTCAGGTTTATGCTGTTTTCATCAGAATTAGAGTAATGAATTTCATCAAGTTCATTCATTCATTCTCCAGACCGCTTCTTCCCTTTCGGGGTCGCGGGGGTGCCGGAGCCTATCCCGGCTACTGAAGGGCGAAGGCGGGGTACACCCTGGACAGGTCGCCAGTCTGTCGCAGGGCTTTCATCAAGTTATTTTAGAATTTTGTTTTTTATTTGATTTTTACTAAAAATGAACCAAAGCTATATAAAAAAACAGATAAGAATATGTTGAATATCAAAGCAGGACTTTATTATTAGTGGTGAAATTATACCATCCTGCAGCATTCCTGGACTACAAGAACCAGATTACTTTTATCTGAATCTTTAATCTTTTACTTAAAATCTCAGCTAAATTTGCACACACCTACCCGGGGAAAAGGGCATTTTGGCTTATTGAAAGGACCAACTCGTTTTCAATCATTGAACTGCAGAGGGTTTGCCCACTGTCCTGTAAAGCACGCACAAGTCAAGCAGTTGTGATTATTTTGGGGTTCAAATCCAAAAGCAATGATTAACCATTTCAAAAACAGGCCTGGCATGCAGTTACCTTTACAAGTGTATTCCTGTCGACCCGTGTTAGTACAAACACAACTCAATTTCCAATTAGCTCTCATGAATGTTTGAAAATGCCAGTGTGCAGTGGATGGGCTTCAGCCGCAGCGCGGACTGCTTTGACATTTACCTGCGAACGCTGGCGTCCAGAGACCCAACTCTGATCAACACTTTGTCACTTCTCCTGCCCGACGCCGTTTCACCCTCCGTCTGTCATCATCCTTCCATCCCTACAATCCCCTCCCCCTCCACCCCCCGTCAACACCCCCTCACACCAATCTGCGCTCCGCTGTATATACTGTACCTGGATCTGACTGAATGGACAGCTCTCATTCATCACACGGTGCTGGATGCCAAGAACAGCGATCAATCTTTCAATTTCATAACGGAGCGTGGAGGCAGGGGGTGGTGGGGTGAAGCAGCCAGAAAAACAACTAACTGAATGAGTGCAGACAAAGTGAGGAAACAGAAGGGCAGGAGGAAAAGAGGGAAGGGGTAAGAACCGAACATTTCTCCTCATTCATTACCCTTCGCTTTTAAAAGCTCCGAGGGCATCAGGTGGCATTTAAAATAATAAAGGTCATGATAACTGGATCAGAAAAAGACAAAACAAGTATGAATTATGATGAAGGCGTCATCGAGGCAGAGCTCACATCTTCAACCTTTAAACCTGAGAAGACCCTAACATCTTTTCACCAATGGAGAAGTTTCTAGACATGCTTACCTTCTTTGTGGCTAAACACAAAATGTTTAAACAAGAGTCAAGATGCTTTCATGGTAGTGAAGGTTCTCATTCATCCAGGTGACATCCTGAGGTTGAGTCATAGCAACTGGACTTGATATCTCCTTCGGTGAAACGTGTTGCCATCCAGCAAACGTGGAGTCCAGCTGCTATGACTCAACTACAAGACGAGATGAATTTAATGGATATGTTATGTTCACACCAGGCTCAATGAAAAGTCTAGATAACCCAGTGTACAATCATGTCTCAGGTTCCTGCGTTACAAACTCTACGTATTGCTATGCAAGTTTTTAAAGTCCCCCTCCGATGATAATCCTGATTTTAGAGTTTCTAACATGTCTGTGTGTCATTTTTCTTCTGAAAGAGAACAAATGTAATAAGAAATCATTTTGTTTTTCCATTTCCGAGTATTTCTCCTTTTAAATCAACCAAACTGTCTTGGACAGACTCTGTTTGAATGAATGATCTTCTTTCCATCAACAGCTCTGCTGCACATGCACTAAACCCTCATCTGTTCCTAGTGTCTAGTTCAGGTTCTGGAGAAGAGAAGATGGTATCTTCACATTGACTGCAGTCAAATGAGCCGCCGTTCACATTTCTGTGGTCAAATCAGCATCACTGGATTTTTGGTGTGAGTTTCATCCAATACTTACGGTAGCAGGACTGAGAACGCTGGAAAATCTCCACCAGACTCCACGGAGCTTCTTGATGTGACCACGGAAATGTGAACGGCGGCTCATTTGACCGCAGTTGGAAAGGATTGTAAATCAATGAAAGAGCTTTTTGATGTTAGCCCCCTCAGAGGAGATTTTGGAAACAGAGGCTTCAGATCAACATGAAAAATGTCCTTATAAGACATTTAGGTTGTGGGATTTTGGTTAAAAACTTCATAATCAGAATTAAAACACTACTGGGGACTTTCTTTAAATTAAAAATATAGTCATAGGGGGAATTTTAAGCTCATTTTCAGGCTCTACATACACAATGTGCAGCCACTAAAAGTGAATCCAGCTGGACTTTGACCAATCAGGGTATGAGCCAGCGATGAGTCCAGCTCCGTATGCACGACACAAACCTGGTGTGAGTGAAGCATCCTCACCTCTTCTGTTTTTACTGAAAGTGCTTGAAAGTTTCCCTCTTTAAATATGAAACTCTGCTAACGCGTGTGGAGCCAGCAGGTGTTTCATGAACTGATCAGGACTCTGAGCGTCTGTGTGTCTGATGATCCACACAGGTGAGGGGACTGCTGTGCACACGTCCAGCTGGGAGGCATCACGCTCCAGAGCCTATCAGTGGGAGCACAGGTTCTGTCTTTGGGCGGACGACCCCCAGAGGCAGCCAATCACAGCTTGCAGGCAGTGGGATGGAAGAACGGGCCTGCTTAGTGCAGGTCTGATGCCCACCGGGGTCCGCTGCTGCAGGCGCAGCGCGGCAGTGGCCGGACTCCGGGTGTGTGACCAAATCACCACCAAGCTCCTTAAGATGTTGAGCTTGAGGGGGAAAATCAATTCTTTTACTTTCCTCTGCTCTAATCCAGCACTGAACTTTCTACTCTGGCAGTTGTAAGTTTGGAGAAAGCCTGATTCAGGAGCAGAACACGAACCGCTGAACCTTTTTACGGCGGTGGACAGGCCTGATCACTCAAAAGAGGTTGAGCATGAGCGAGGAGATACTGAAGTCACATGATCACGTCCACTAAAATGATCATTTGAGTGATGAATTACGTAGAAGTAGAAGTGGTAAGATTTGGTTTGTTGTTTTTATGGATTTGTCATCTGTTTTTGGTCTTTTTCTGTCAGGATAGAGTTCACTCTCACCCAAGGATTACAAGAAATCCTCAGAATTCTGTTAACATTCAGCTCAACACTTCATCTACACGGTAGATTACAGCATCAAACTCTACAAATGTCTTCATGCTTTTCCTCATTTAAAGTTACATTTTAAACATCTTTAGATTATGAGTAAGAATTATTTACCAGATAATGAAACCTAAAGTTTGAGCACTCACTGAAAAAAATGCAAAGTATTCAGACGCGGCACATTTTCTGACCCTTTTGTTGCCATAAATCTAATTAGGACAAAGCCACTCATTTAGTTTAAGTAATCTTTCCACGCACGAGTACTTACATGTGTGTCTAGCCAGCGAGTAGTTTGACGACGCCCCGCTTGTGGGCCCGAAGCCTTCAGGCGCCTGTCCGCCGGGCCGAGCTCTTCCTGAACCTTTCGGGGGTTCGATCTCGGCACCGAACTCCGCCCCGATCACCCCCAGGAGCACGATGGCAGTGGCCTGTTTGCGACGCTCCTCGTACGAGTTGGAGATCTTCTTGGCGTTTGGAGGGAGGTTGGACAGACAGCCTGGAGGGAACGCAAAAGGAAAACGGACTCAGTTTGAGGGTTGAGATGCAGAAGCTTCAGATCCAGGTAGTGCTGCCACAAAAAACGATTATTTTATTAATCGACTAATCAATGATTTTTTTTTTATTAGTCGACTAATTGGGTCATGGGAAAACTGGATGTGAAGCACACATTTTAATCATCATTAGCTTTACTCTAACTAAAAACGAGACATACAGTATTACCTGTGATAATGCTAGTGTTAAACTGAATTCGGCCGTTGAAGATGCTGAAATTAATAGCTAAAAACACTTAGGTTGATAGTCAGCTAAAATATTAGTTAAATGGAAAAAAAAAATCCTAAATTAGACAAAACAGCTAGCATGTAGCTAAAATATTAGCCAAACTCCAAAATAGCAGAAAAACATTAATAAATTCCAAAATAGTCCAAAAAGCTATCAGAATGTCCTTATAACTTTCAACTTTACTACACTCTGACTCCAAATAATATGAAATAACGTCTAACTGACTATTACATTAGCTGTCGTCTTTTTTAATAGTCAATTAGTCGACTAATCGTGGCAGCCCTAGATCCAGATCAGCGCTACACTATAATTACCAAACAAGACACGTAGAGACTCTGAGAAAGGAATATTTATTCAAGACACTAACTGTTTTTAAAAAACATAACTTTGAGCTTTTTAGACAATTGTGTTTTGTATTTGACATGTTCAATAAAATTCAAACCTAAACAGTTACATAAAAACAAAAACAATTATATCTGAGGTATCACATTTTTCATATTAATCTAAAACTTGAGTTGGCCTCTTTAACTCTTAAAAATTTGAAAGGAAATGTAAAAAACTGAATCAAATGTAAAAAAAAAAAAAAAAAAAAAATCCATCGATGTAACATAAAACTTGATAAATATAAGTCATACTAAGGCTAGTCACATTAAAATTCCTCTAATGAACATTTAAAGAGGACAAAGGATCTTTCTGTGCTAAATTACTAAATATTGCCACAGTCTTAAAATAACTAAAGATTGTATCGGATGTTTCACTGCAGGGAAAGGCGGGGAACCTTTTTTTCTACTGCTTCAATTCTTTCTCTTCATTTTACTTTTGAAAGAAGGTTGAAAAAAAAGCAGCAGGCATGCGAGTCTCCCGTGAGCTGATAACAACTGAGCAGGCACACTTCCATTGTCCGAGCATTAATCACGACTTACACACACGCGCACACACAGGCACACGTCCCATTGTGGCGCTGAAGGCCTTTAGTCACAGTGCAAACACATTTAAACACACAGACGGTTGTGTTCGCAGAGCTCTGGAAGGCTTCTGCTCACGTGCAAACGTTTGTGTGCGTGTGGGCGTGCCCTTCCTTTGTGTTCACCAAAAATAAACTCTTTTGTAAGAGCGCGTGTGACAGGGTGGACTCAGCAGGAGCCGCTGCAGCCCCGAGTGTGTGCCAGCACTAAATGTGTAGCTCGCAGCAGGACGGGGGGCTCCTTACACACTTTGGATCAAAGGCTCAATAAGGACGACATAAAAACAGTGTGTGTGTCTGAGTGTGCAACCACACACACCTCGCCTTTGCCTTCGCCCTCCAATTTCTATTTCTTACTATCTTGATTTGTGAGCACGCTATTGTTGAAAATGTTATCGTACAGGAACGCACACACACACGCACAGACACACACACACAAAGGAGGACGGGGTGAGTTTGCTGCCGTGTAATAATAAACAAATTAGCGCTCTCTGCGGGACTCCATTTGCCTTTTTGATCGTCACATGATCATCGACGAGGTCTTTAGATGGACGACAAACCTCAGAGATCCTGAGTTCATTCATATCCTCACAAACACACATTTGAAAAAATACCTAAACTAAAATGTTCAACAACAGTCAACTTTGTAATTTTGTACAAAAAAATAAAATACAAACCCGTAATAAAAGCATGAACTCTAACTTCCTGATAAATAGTAAATGTTCTTCAAAAAATAAATCATGGAATATTCTAATTTACCAAGACTCTTATATCTATTTTTTCAATATGACTTATTTGTTAATGACTTATAGCCCCATATGGTGCATTTAGTATAACGTGGCCTTCCTGGAATATCCTGGACCGTGTTGGACCATAATGAGCAGGAATATTTGGAAAGACTTGAATGATAGCAATAAAGTTTTGTTTGAGACAAAGTGGCGCTGTAAAAATCCACTGGATTGAGTTCTGACTGAGCTCATCGTCATTAATGCATATGAAACTCTTCATTTTCTTTATTTACTATCGGTTTATTCTATTCCTGTTTTCCTTATGCAGCAGTTCGTCACCTTAAGCAAACATTTTCTCTTTTTGCTGCACGATTTGTTTAGAAACTTGTGTTTTTGTCTGAAAAACCGGTAGTGTTTATCACAACCACCTCCATAGCACAACGGTTTCATGTGGGACGTTTGAATCTTTCTAACCTTTAAATATTAGGAAATATCTTTTCCTGTTTAAGAAATCTCTAAAACAGCTCTAAAAATAATAAGAAATAATTCCATGTGGATATTTTTGTGGGAACATCCTGAGTTTGGTCTGGTGGTAAAACTTCATCTCCGTCACATTTACAGGCGAGAACTGCATCCTGAGAGCCTCCGACACGCAGATGTTATCTTCCCGTTTGGAGCCAGATGAAGCATCAGAACCGCTGCAGCCCCTCAGTAAAGTGGCCGGCCATCCGATCCCAAAACAGCTGAGTGGGTAAATGTGTCCGAGAAGACCGAAATCTAAGATGGATTCCAGTCAGAGAGTTAAATGCAGCTATTTACCTGCATGCTCACAGCCTGATCTGAGTCTGTCTGCGGCCATGATGGAGTTTGGCATACAGTAAAAGTACACTTAAGTCAGCTAATGTCCAGTTCACCTCATTAAAGCCATGAAATGAACTGACTTCAGCAGTCAGAACACAGACTGAAGGATCATGCAGAGGCGGGCCACTCTACCATTTGTCCGACGCCTGAACAGCTCCACTCAGAGTAGTTTGCAAAGTCCTCCATACATTTGTGAGCCGTTTATGTGCTGTTCTTGTTGTTGTTTGGGGGCTGCTCTGTGTAATGGCTGTAAGTAGGAAGGAAAATGCGTCCTTCCTGTGTGGAAAGTGCGGCTTCACGAAGCGCTTCATGAATCTATGGTTTGACTGTGGGTAGAAAATGAGCAGAACTAGTTTGAGGTAGAAGTTCTGAGGTTCATATCTTCCTCTCTGTGTCTTCTTCATTTCAGCTCACTAGCTCCCTCCCCCCATATTTCCATACTATATCCTGGTGCTCTTTGTAATGAGATTGCTAAAGGCCAGCTGTCATTTGGAAGAAGGCCCAGCGGCCGCCTCTGATAAGTGGATTACAGATGGCATCCATCCCCCGGGCCAGACTGGGCCAGTAGATAACAGAATTAGAGATAGACTCCCAACTAGAATCACAAAAAGTTCGGATTGTTGAAGAAAATAAAAGTAAAGATGGGAAAAGTCAGCGGGATGTAGGACTTTTCTGAAAAAACAAACTGCCAGCTTTAACCCTTGTGCTATCCTAGGTATGTTTACATTAAAAGTGGGGTCATCTGGACCCCACAAAAACTGCGTGGTGAACTTTTTTTTTCAGGGATTTTTTTTATCTTCACTGGTGTCCATGGCAGACCTAAAATCCTGTTCACCTCCATCCACCTTCATCCTGGGAGGGATCACACGTCAATGTGACTTGGGTCATCTGGACCCCATAAGATGGGACAAGGGCTAAAATGATCTCTGAGCTTCACCAAAACCTTAAAAAAATATCAAATCCAAAGATATCATCTTCATTTTTAATGTTTGTTCTACTGCTATCAAAGTAATTGGTATTATTCGCTGCAGTTCAGCTGCAACATCCGGCGAAATCCCAACAAACCCAACAAGATGGATTGGCAGCGCCGCAAACGCCAGACAGCAGAGGTCGAACGTGATTGTCTGCAGTGGGATTGCCTCTCCAACTTTTAAAGTTACATGAAGATTGTGGCGCTCGCATCAGAGCGTGACGCTAGCTGTGTCAGCCCGGGGTTACACAAAGCAGTTTCAGGTGGATCAGGGTTCTCAAACTCAGTTTACCTCGGGTCCACTGACGGCAAAGTCTGGCTGAGGCTGAGCAGTACGGAGTTCCATTTGTGACGAAAATACGTTTTTGCGTTCATTGTTTATGTCGACTGACCAAGTTTGTTGAACATTTGTTCACATCTATGAACTACTAAGAAGTATCTTCTGCATGTCCTGTGAAACGACAGGAGCTAACATTGCTAGCAACTGTTGCTGAAGACTTTACTGATGACCAGATCCAACGACAATAGCAAATACAAAGCCATCATCAAAGCTATCATCAAAGAAGAGTGGACATGTAGAAGATATTGCTTAGTAGACACTGAACTTTCATTTTAGGGCGGGGGCCATAAAATATCGACTTGGGGGCCACAAATGGCCCGCAAGTTTGAAGCCCCTGATGTAGATCTATACGAGGAGGTCAGAGGATCCACAGCTGCAGTACTCAGTCATCAGAAGACCTGTAACTCATCGTCTTAAAAATATTAAGAGTTTTGAAGAAATATGCAAAATGACAGCATTTTTCTTTGATACTTCACTAATGAACACGTCTTTCAGTGTTAAATCCCTCTCTATGCCACAATTCTTCTTCAACATTTTCTCAAACTTTCTGACTCTAAAATAAATGAATAAGTGTTAGAAAAGGGTTCCGACTATACGACCAGCTAACTAGATCTATAGATCTAGAATAAACTTAACATGTTGAACAGTCCAGCATCAACAGGTTTGTAATACAAGAGAATCCCAAATGTTTTACAACAGCTTTGCTGTAATCAGAAAACCCCTGTGGTAAAATGTTCTCATCTACCAACCAAATGATGCCGTTCAGTATTAAAGCCAACCTCATCACCGCTCTGTGACCAACAACACAGGCTTTGAACACACTGTAAAGGTTGAAGCCTGGATTCTAACATTGGTTCAAAAGGGTTTTTTTATTCTTGTAGTGAAGTTTTGGAGCTTTTCCGTGGGCCGCCGTCATGCCGCATCACTTCCTGTCAGTGTGTACCTGCTGCCTCGCTGCCGTGTGGAGAGACGGATTGATTCTTGAAGCCCATCGATCTGCTTCCTTCGCAACCAGCAGATCTATTATAATGACATTGTATCTAAATCCTATTTGTTGGGCCAACCGACTCCCAAACATAACCCAATAAACTAAAGAGGGGGAACAGAGAAGCTCCCCTCCGCACTCGCCTCCGCTCAGCTAAATCTTCATAAAAACGAAAAATGGATCAGGATAAAAAGGCTTTCTGGCTGAAATGACATTATCCATAAAGGAAGGAATCTATTAAAAGACGGACAGAAAGCTGGACTGCAGCAACCTGTGGAGTCCACGTTTTCACTGAGAGGCTATGAAAGTGTCATGGCAGAAGGAAACAAATGAGATGCCCTGAAACAATGAAAAGCACTAACCTTTGAGAGGACGCTTTGAACCAAGAACATTCATTTTACATCACAAATATTTCAAACAGATTACTGTATTTATGCATATAGTAAATGTTCTTTTAATTCCAACGTTTTCTAACTTTTCTTAGTTTTTCCTTTGAAATATTTGTAACTTATTTATCAGAGATAAAAAAACAAAGAAAAAATTAATCTAATGACAAATGGATGCAAAGCTAGCTGAACCACAAAATAATCATAAAAGATGCAAGGATTCAATAAAAGTTAAAAACAAAAGTCAAACATTTGAATTCAAATAAAAAAAATATAGTTTTTTCTCCATTAGGATTTGATTTAGCCCTGCATTAGTTTGGTTACAAGTTTAAAAGTGTAGACAAAATAAAGCCAGAATTGTGGGTAATCTAACTTTTTCAAATCAGAAATAGTGAAATTGTTTAAAAAGCTACAAATCCTTTTGACTCAATGTACTCAGATATTTTTGCTAAAACATTCCCTGTTTATTACAGATGTAACAGGACAAACAGAGCTTTTAGTGCTCATGATCATTTTAAAGACTAACACTGTTTTGTTCTGGAAGAAATCACACCAACAGCCTCCCCAACTATCCCTCCTGGAGCTGCAATCCCACCAGCTTCCCAGCATGCACCTGGGCTCTGCCTCCATTGGTAATCAATGGGAGACTGGTAAAACCTGATCACCAGGGAGTGAGGGAGGGGATCAATAGCAGCAAGAAATGATGTGGGAACCAAGAAGGGGAGGAGGAGGAAGAGAAGGATGGAGACGTTGTGTGGGAGAAGAGAAAACTGAGTCAAAGAGTATGTAAACGAATAGTTTGGAGAGAAATACTACCCAAAACAATCTGGGGACGGACAACGAGAGTCAGAGGGGAACTCTGTCCTTCCAGCAAATGTCAGGAGACTGAAAATCTTGGGAAATAATTGAAAACACAATTAAGGTGATAGAGAAAAAAGATTTGAGATCCGAACCGTGGCTGCCCTTCTACTCAGCCGAGTCCATCTTAAGGTTAAGTGTATTTTATCGTCTTAAGACACAGACAGAAGAACTATTGCTCACTGGGAGCACTGCGCTTTGATTAGAACGTATGGGGGGACGTGTGGTGGGGGGCAACGGGTGTTCGGATGGCAAACCAGAAAAACTGGAAATACGCTGCAAAAAGACACCAAGCAGAGACAAACCAACCCCGCTGTAGTCCCTGATCAGCATTCCCAGGTTGAACCGAGCCAACATCCCAGAGAAATGAAGCAGCTCTGGAAAGATCCCGCATCAGTCAGGGATAAAATGTTTGACATGCCGGGATCACTGAATGCAGTATGTCTGGAGTGACAGAGGAACTGCAAGGTTGATCACCTCAGAGCTCGTGGTTCTGCAGGAAACAGTCTGCTATCAAAGCTCAGGTCAGGTCCAAACAACAAAACTGCTTCCAGCAGGAAGATGGAACCAGCATCAACGCGCTGAAGAGTGCTCCAACTTTATTCACCATCCTGAACATTCCTGTTTGAGCTCTTCTCCTGAAGACATGCAATGTTGAATATCTTTTAGCCTCTGTGTGTAAAAGGTGTTTTATAATTATAGCTGCCTGTCATAATTAAATCACGTAGTCAATTCACTTATTTGAACGTCATTGTTTAGTGCTGTGTGCTTGAATCCTCATTACAGGGCAGTTCTCCCTGCACTCTTTGCTGCTCCTGACCTGGATCAGGTGTGTTCAGTCAATCAGAACACGGAAACACCTGAGTCAGCAAACAAGCAGCGAGGGAGGTGGGGGAGCTGGAAAACAGGCAGGATGCTGAGCATCCTCAGGATCCTGAGGACCAGGATCTGTGTTTTACTTCAAACTAAACACTTCAACAAAGAAAAAGACAAAAACAACAGAAACAATCAGTGGAGAAAACAGGTGGCAGGAAAATGTTTTAGACTTAAAGGGTCTGATTGACATTGGTGTGATGGGTGAATGATCATAACAGACTAAGTTTGCTTCTAACATTTTACCCAAGAATGTAGAAACTGTTAGATCAACAATGAAAGTACAGGGATTCTTGTTTGAGTCTTCCCCAAAGTCACTGCAGCTCCCCCAGCTCCATGTTTCAGACAGAACTGATGTCTGCCTGCAGTTTAATTCATCAACTCACAGGATTTGAATCTGTGTAATATTTTGGCCTCTCTGCAGCTGTCCTATTTATGCAGTTAATGGAGCAGTCTGACAAATATTACTGTGGATGTTCATTTCTGTGCTGCAGAAACAGTGGGCAGCCACTTTCTCATCCCTTCTTCATAAAGAAGCAATTATTTTGGAATTATAGCCGGTGCAGCTTAGTCACTCTCCTCTAATGCACAGATATGTCAAAGCTCCCTGAGCTGCGTTCAGCTCCACCCAATGTAAAGCAAGGCGAGGGGAAAAGACCCCAGAAAATAATAAAACTGGGGAAACGGGAGAAAGGATCAGATGGAGCATTAACTGTAGAAAAGGCTAATAATTAGAATAATTCTTTTTGGGTAATTAAGGCTCGGCTCCAGAAAGTCAGGCCTCTTCCTTTAGTGAGTTGTGGCCGTGGTGCAGCGGCAGGCCGGACGGCCTCTGATCAGGAGATTGCAGGTTTGATTCCCGCCTTGCCTGCAAATGAGTCGAAGTGTCCTTAGGGCAAGACACTGAACCGCACACCGTCTGTAGTCTGATGGAAGGTTGGCGCCCAAAGTGCTCTGGAAGTAAACGCCATTTACAACATAAAAGAACCCCGTTTCACCACATTCAGATGACATCCTCACAAAACACAGACTCACTATTTGAGCTTACAGTTAAACATTATATCTTAAATTTAAAACTTCTCTCCTGGAGGGTTTTATGAACCTGATGTTCAGGCTGAAAGTCACTATGACCACAGTAGGGAAGTGGGCGGAACCTCATCCCTGCTGGCAACAAAAGAAAAACAAAGGAGTTTTTAAACTGTTTACAGGGCTCAGCAGTTCAAGCTCACGCCGCTTTTCTCCTTCACAATCTGCTGGAATTATTGTGTTAACGGTTGAAAAGTTACAGTGAATCAAAGAACATGAACACTGGAGCCCCGGTGTTAAAGGTTAACCATCCTTACATTCCTTTACACCATTAATATTCAATACCATAATGTTCTGGTGCAGCAGCTGGGCGTTCGCCACATGCGACACGACGCAATCATCAGAAACAACCCGAGCGTTCAGACTCTGGACATTCATCTCTCCGTTCCTTCAATCTGTTCTGAGCAGAAATGTGATCTGACCCGGCCGACCCCCCCCAGCTCTTGGTATTAGATTAATGAGGGAGGTCGGCGTTTCGGCTAACCAAATCACAACTGAGCTAATGACACAAAGAGGTGAGGGTCGTCCTGGCCTCTGACCTTTGACCTCCATCACGTGGACCACTCTCCCTGAGAGGAAGCAAGGTGAGCAGGGAAGGATGCAGACCTCCATCTGATGGCTTTCCTTTCCTCAAACAGAAACCAAGAATCCTCGCTGCAAAAATCTTTTATTTTAGGAAAAACAAATCAAACAGACATGATAAGAACAGTCTCCAGAAAAACGCCCTGCAGCATAGAAAAACGGTGGCAGAGTGAGAGGAAAGTGGTGGCTGGGGTCAAACTGTGACCTCTGACCTCTCTGGAGCCAACCCCCATCCAAGATGAGCTGCAGCAGAGGTGAGTGGAGCCAGCCTTCCCTCTAGTGTAGAACTGCAGTTTCACTCTGGCTAAAGACTAAATAAGCTGTGAGACATTAGCTGTGTTTTAAGGCACACTTCTGAAAGAAAGACTTCCACCTTAAAGATCAAAGCTCTCTGTCAGTGGGGTGTTGTACACATCCATGGACGAGACAAACTTCCATTTCCAGAGTTATAATGGAAAGGGAAACCTAAAGGGTAGACGTCGTACTAGGGGTGTAACGGATCACAAAACTCTTGGTTTGGATCGTGTCACTGTTTTAGGGTCACGGTTCGGATCATTTTTCAGATCAGTAAAAAGTAAAAAACACGCGTGTGTGCCAAACCGTGGCTACTGATCCGTACACCCCCACGTCATACTTTGTACAACATATATGTTGAGACTAAAAATGATTTTGGCACAATAATTCTTTGCGATCTATCAACATCAGTGATTGTGTGTCTGTGTGAGTATATGTGTGTGTATGTGCACACAAGTGTAGGGATAGAGAGTGATGTGGATCCTAATGACATCCCTGGACACCACGAGGGACATAATTACAGTGCGTCTTTGTATGACCACTAGATTGTGGGTGTGTGCGTGTGCGAGCGGGAGGAATTGCAGCTGAATCACTGAGCAACAACTGTTGTCACCTGCACATCCTGAGTTGTGTGTGTGTTGTAGGGAAGAGGGAGACAACAGAATGATGAGAATAGTCTATCGCCGTGGAAACAGCCTGCAGCCATGCGTCTGTCCACATCTCTGTTCTTCTGCTTCTTTGTCCTCCTCTCTTTCCTTCCTCCTGCCCTTCCTTTCATGAATCACACATTTGTTCATCATCTCTGTCACTTATCACCTTTTCAACAAAAATCTGTACACAATGACTGTGTGCCAATCATGCACACACCAAAGCGCCGTTATACGGCTGTTGGTCTATGTGCTTAATTTGCAAAAAACGCATAGCAAGAAACCACAAAAAATATTTTTCAAAACCTTAAACTATACATTTAAGCAAAAAAATGTCATCTTAAATATGTAAGCAAGAAACTTTACAATATATATATATGTTTTGTCATTATTCAACAGGGAAAGCAGATATCCCATCATCCCTTTGTTTAAACTCTCTCCTGCTAGCTTACAGCCGCTCACAACCCCAAAATAACATTAGCAGTGCAACGAAAATGTTGAGAATTATCAGAGCCATCCAGCCGTACAGTTCTGATCCAGATTCCAGCTCAGACCAGGAAAACAAAGACGTTCATGGATCCATTAGTCTGACAGTGGCTGCATCAGAATTGAGCAGAGCAGGGGGACTGTGGCTTTCTGATTTCACTTAAATGCATATTTTCTTCCAACTGCATTTTTTTTATCTACTCCTAATTCACAACAATTTGAATTAAGACTCAGAAATGTAATCTAGAATCTAGTGTTCTTTATTTCCTTCCATCATGAGACAAATGCTACAAGAGAATGTCAAACACCTAAAACTGTTTCCACAGGTGTGGATTTTAATACTTTTTTTTTAGTAATTTCCAAAAACTGTATAAAATTATTCACAGTCTTCAAATCTGAAGCCATCAAAATAAAAATCCTTTCAATGAATTGCCATGCCTGAAAACTAAAATTCAGAGAACACATTTCTAACCTGCTAGGCGATATTAATGGAGCTTTATCCTAATTTACTTTGACAGAGACGTTCTTCTTCCTGCTGCTTTCCCGAATAAATTCAAACAGTGGATTTAATCAGAGAAAGACAACAAACAAAGAAAGCCAGTGAAGCGAAGGATCAGATTTTACAGCGTTTGAGGCGTCTGCTAACAGATTTAATACAGCAGAGACCGGAGGGAGAAAAAAAAGTCTTGCTGTCAATAGTAGAAAGATGAGCTGTGAGAAATGATAAATTGTACAACACATCTGTGATATTGACTGATCTCAAGGATGGAGGGATGGAAAAAGGAAGGACAGTTGTCTACAAAACTATAAAGAGAGTGGCTTTTTTCATTTCCACAACACAAGAAGAAAATATGGTGCATAATTTCTAGACAACCATTAGGACTGTAACAATGACAGAGCCTTCATGATCAAATAATCACAGAACTGTGGTCCCCAACACGTGTGATGAAAACACATGTTGTCTAAGAACGGTTGTGTGTTTCTATCAGTGGTGTGTGTTTGAACGGCATCAAACCGCACACAGGTCAAGGCCCAATCTAGAACATACCAACAAGCAGAGTTCTAACGATATTACAGAGGAACCAAGTGAGGTTCTAGAGGACAGCAGGCAAAAGGAATCTTGTTTTACAACAAAAATGCAGATTCAAAATATCATTTACAGCCTAAACCTTGACTATTACCACCGCCTCCACACAACTGCAGGATCCTACTGTTGCTGTTTGTGGTCAAGACGGAAATGTTATGCAAGTTTGGTTTGGCATTTAAAATATGAGTTACAGGATTTTTACAGGGTTCCCACCATATACTGCAGTTCACCTTAGTGCTATTGAACATTTATTTTTTTTTTAATACAGCAAACGCTGTTGAGTCCTGATTGGCTGTAGAGCTTGACCATCAATGTCCTCCACGCCGTGTTTCCTGATAGAATGTGTTTAGTTTGCCACGTTTACATAACTCTTCATCACAACCAGATCTATTTTTAGAGTTTAAAGTCCCCGACCAAATGTTTGAGAAAACTAAATAAAGTGTTCAGTGAGGAGTTGTACATCTTTAAAACATCTATATACCCAATTTGGGGATTTCACCTATCTCAGGTTATTTTTAGAACTACTGCAATAAATGCTATAGATGATTTTGTTTTAGCTGTAGCTGATGTAGCATGCTAGATGTGAACATGTGACAACAAATTGAAAGACAAGGATTCTATACTCTTTCTAACAAGAGGATTTTGGAATTCCAGGTAAATTCAAAGGATTGTACAACAAAGAGTACAATAGTTAGAGTGGGATTTTACATGGAAGTGACAGAGTGAAACCGAAACAAGCCCTTTTAAAGACATTATTTGAATTCTCCCTCATGTCTGAGAAAATGCTAGCATGTCACTGTGATGAAAACAGCTGCTCTTAAATCCTTTTAACATACCTGCAGTGATGTCATCATCCGTCACATCTATTTCCTCTTCAGGAGCCTTGGTTTCTATTGGCTGAGCCTCAGCAGGGGGCGGAGCTGCAGGGGAGGGCTCTGTAGTGGTCCCAGCTACAGGAAAGGAGTACAAACAATTTCAGTTATCGATCAAAGGTAGCCAGTATTGTTTTAGTGATGTCTGTGTGTAACCTACTCTTGACACAATGTTCCTGTTTGTCCTCCTTAAAAGGCTAACTCTGCTGGTTAAGATGCTAATAAAGGTTTATTGGGCCTTCCTGATATGGCAAGGACTAATGAGAAGACACTCACACATCTGTAGTTGAAGTTTTCATTTAACCCTTATCTCTCAATTGCCAATTAAGAGTGGCTTTCATTAGCAGACGGCGCTAATTAATGAGGCCGCACTAATGAATGAAGCAGCTAAAGGCAACAAAGTGGTGCTGTCCTAATCCAAAACAGTGAAGCTAATGAATAGCATTGATTACAACCCCCCCTACAGTCTGATTACCGAGCATGTCTTCATGTGATAGAAGAAACCCAGTGGTTAGAAGGCATCAGACTGAAGGCAAAGCAAACATTTTTAGGGTTCAGCTGCGGTTAGGGAGGGTTCCCTAATTCCCAAGCCAAAAAACTATGAGTGTATGATTCCAAATACAAATGACAATAAAAGAACAACCTTTAAAATTGAAATAGTTGACCTCATTATAGCCCACACACATAAAAAGCTTATTAAAAAAAAACGTTAATTGCAACGTGTCCTATTGCATTGATAAATCCTGGAAAAGCAAAGGCTCCATGTTCCAATTACCCTGCTCACACACGTAATGACTTTATTTCACAGACACACACTCACAGACAGAAGGCCAATACACAAACTCACTGTTAATTATTCCTCCACAAGATTAAACCTTTAAAAACCTAATTGGACATACATAAAAAATACCAGATACAAGCTAACTGAAGGAAGGTCTCGGTTCATTTCACGTTTTTCCTGTTGAATTCTCACAACATCTAGTGGTTGTGTAGACTGTTTACTCGCACTGAAACGGTTGTGTATTCATCCTGGATTAGCACACACACATTTAACATTCCTCCATTATCAGCAGATGCTATGGTTCACGGAGGAGTCTGATCATTGTTACTATGGTAACAAGTGAACTTTTTTTTCCTCTAATGAGTGGTCACCTTTTTATTTTCAGATACATTTCAGTATTTGTCATCTTTGAAAGGCTGTTTTGAACTTTTAGTGACCTTTTCCCATCATCAAACACAGACCAGCAGGTCCGTCCATCTCTAAGCTCGCCTCACGTTTTGGATGTTTTCCATGCAGCACGACGTGCAGAGACGACAGACATGCAGGAGAAGGAGAAGAAGGGATAGGAATGAAAGAGGGCGAATGAGTGGGAAGGTGGGGGCGTGTTGGCCCACTCCAAGGTCAAGCTGATCATGTCAGTCGTGACACACGGCTCCCAGCATGCCTTGTTAGCCTCCAGGACCACCGCCTCTTTTTCCCCCTCACTTCTTCACTTTTTACTCCTGCTTATAACACGTGGATCAGCTGTTTTTATGCTGAGCAATTTAACTTATTTTACATAATTTATAGGAAGACAAAATAATTGTTTTTTCTTAAAGGGCCCTACCATGAAAAAACAACTTTTTGAGTCTATCAGTGCATTATACTGTTCATTCCTCCCTATAAAGAAGCCCAAAGCAGTATTTTGATCCGTTCATGCATTTAAGAGTAATCCTCTAAAAACCTGAACTCTCAGCAGAAGCCCCTCCCATACCCATGAAAATGAGCGGGTCCTCACGTGCTGATGTCACAGAGTGAGACCGCCCCCCCCAGGAAGAGTCTGCTCTGACAGCTCCGTCCCGAGTCCAACACAAACACTCAATCTCTCAACAAAAAACTTTCATTTTAGACGCAGAATACCGTATATCTTACAGTTCTGTCCTGTCTTCAATAAATTCCGGCTCAAACAGGCGTGGCATGTGCATCCATCTTTGAAAAAGTTTGGATGTTGTTTAATTTTGCGTGAGAAATGCAGGATGATGTCCGGAAATGGACGACACCCACACACAGCGGCAGGCGGAGCTTCAGTAATCGAGTCGTTTTACTTCCGGGTATGAACAAACTCATGAAAAATAACTAATATTTCATAAATAATTTGCTTTTTAGTGTTTCAAAGGTAATATATGATCATATATGATATAGTTAATGAAAATCATAGGATGGCCTCTTTAAATTGAACAAAGATTTTAATTAAATAATCAATAATCAATAAAAGTAGCTGATGAATGTTTCATCTAAAGGTGGGGGTGTTGCAACCGTTTTCCAGTGTGTGCAACAGAAGAGGAAGAAAAGCCCATTATGAGGCTGCAGGGGAAGAGCAGGGCTGATGTCTGCTGCCTCCAAATATCTGCAAAGCTTTTGATGGCTCAGATTATCTTAAAATAATATCCCATATTATCTGCTCACTCCCTGCTGCACGAATGCTTTATAATGTTTTCAACAGCATTGAACAACACTGTAGCCACTGACCTATGTCACATTCAGAGGTGGATGAAGAGCTGAACTGCATGTTACCGCATTCTACGGAATCGCAGGGAAAGTGAATGACTGCATCACTACAGAAGCCAGGATGTTTACGTTGAAAATGCCAAACACGTGTTGTGCTGAATTTAAGAACAGGCTCATTCCAAACATGATAGAGTATGATGAAAAGCTTTCAGCTGAACCATGAGGGCATTCCACAACAAAGGTTAATTCTGAATGTATGTATGTGTGTGTGCGTACAAATGCAGGACGGTTGTAGTTGTTGTGTTTGGAAACTCAGTGTCAGAATCTTTTTTTTGCGACTTTAAGTTGGTTTTATGATCAAAGACTTTTACAGTGATGTCACAAAGACCTTCAACATATTTAAGTATTGTAGATCCAAGCATAATCGTCACAGTTCATTCTGTTTTGGACACAAATTGACAACAAAAAAGGAGCAACAGAGAAGTTAGGGAGGAGAAAGAAGCAGGAAAATGGAGGGAGAGCTCTGCAACAGCAGGCTGATGAGACCAAGCAACGAGCCGGACAGAGAGGAGAGAGGCCAGAGCGGCTCTCCATGATCAAAGGAGAATCTGCTTCACACATGCTCACTTTGACCCATCAAATGGTGTGTGATCAAGCATGGCTGAGAGGCTGCTGGTTTCATGGCGTGGACATGAGGGTCTTCCGAGAATGAGCTGCTCCGTCCGACCTCCATCCACCCTGACCCGACTCCCAGCCTGCAGCGGGACGTCCGCGCTCACCCCCCCAGCTCCACAGGCTGGGTTTTATTGTGTGAGAAGCAGCAGCTCTGGCATCCTTTGTTTCTAGATATGGTCGGTGATCCCAGCAGCTGCTCACCAACAAACAGCTCTGTGCATTAGTCCTGTTACCATGCTTCCAGCCTGCATTGTTAGTGCTGCCTTTGAACGCAGTTCAGCCCGGAAACGAAGACGGCGTTGTTGTGTTTCCTCTCATCTTCTGAGAGCAGGTCAACAACTCTGACTTGTTTTGTGTAAGAGCCTTTAAACAGCTGAAAGGTCAGCCGCCATCATGACCAGTGTGTGTGTGTGTGTGTGTGTGTGTGTGTGTGCCTCATGCTGTGACTGTGGAACTGTGTGACTGCCTTGGCTCAGCCATGTCCTCTTCACCAAACCCTAACGGATAAACACCGGTGTCTTCCATCAACCACTTGTGCTGTGAAGAGAGGGGAGCTGGATGATTCTGAGGAGCAGAGCTGATTTGATGACAGCAGTGAGGTAAGTCAAGGCACTTATGTCACACTCAGCATTACAGTCAGCACTGCTGGGGTAGG
Source organism: Oryzias melastigma (assembly GCF_002922805.2). Taxonomy (NCBI): domain Eukaryota; kingdom Metazoa; phylum Chordata; class Actinopteri; order Beloniformes; family Adrianichthyidae; genus Oryzias; species Oryzias melastigma. The sequence continues at coordinate 24,502,421 of NC_050523.1, read as the reverse complement.
AACCACAGCGAGCATGTGCAGCTGAAAGTGTGGGTTTGCTGTCTGAAACTGTACGCAGGAGCTTCTTCAACTGAGCAGCCCTGAGGGCAGGATGAGCAAAAAACTCATCACCTTCTAGATCATATGTGCTCCATAGCTAGTAACTACGTTATCTGGTTATGCATGAATGTTTTTTCCGGCTGACACGTAGGTTAACTTTTTCTTTAAGCATTCAAACTAAGACTACTTTTACTCCACAACAGTCCAGTGGGCACACCTTACATCAGGAGTGTCAAACTTAATCACAAGGGGCCAAAATCCAAAACACACCTTAGGTCGCGGGCCGAACAGGAGAAACATTTATTCAACACTAAAACTACATTATTAAAACTTTAGAACCATAACTTTTTACCATAATTATGAACTAGATCTATATCATTACCTGTGATAATGCTAGTGTGAATGCTGTAAGCTGAATTTGGCCACTGAAGATGTTAGTGCTGATAGCTGAAGATGCTGAAGATGCTGAAATTGATAGTTGAAAACACTGAAACTGATAGCTGAAAATGCTTAAGTTAATAGCCAGCTAAAATATTAGCTAAATGCCTAATTAGCCTAAAAAAAAAAACCTAAGTTAACCAAAAGAGCTAGAATGTAGCTAAAAAAAATAGCTAAACTTCAAAATAGCCGGAAAAACTGAAAAAAAGCCTAAATTAGTCAAGCCAGCTAGCATGTAGCTGAAATATTAGCTAAACTCCAAACTAGCCTAAAAAAATCTTAGTAAATGCCAAAATAGTCCAAAAAGCTAACAGAATGTCAAATTTTAAAACATTAAAACAGTAACTTTTTAACATAATTATGAATAAAAAAAGGCAGGAATATTATTCCAGAATAAATCAACTTAAACCTTAAATAACTTTTAATATTTTACTCTCCATTAAAATATATTTTGTCAAAACTGAACAAGTTAGAAATGAGCACAAGATAACATCAGGCCATTAATAACAATAAAATAAAATGATCTGGAGAGCCAGATAGAATCATCTGGAGGGCCGGATCTGGCCCCCGGGCCTCGTCTTTGACACATGTGCCTTACATGAACTGGAAAGTGTTTGTTTGGTTTGCTTCAAGCTGACCAAACCACCTGCAAACATCACGCAATGACAGCAGATGTTCACTTCCAATCCAGATCTGACCAGGACAGACAAAGAGAAAGCTGACAGGTGCCACTAGTCCTCTAACTATACATCTTCAAACAAGCCTTCCCCTTCACTTCAATACCTGTACCAACGCATTCAAACATTTTTTTATATAAATAAAAACTGAGCTCATCTAAAATGTGCTGATACATCAGCTGTAAAGTGGGTAGACATTTATAGTCACCGGTTTCTAATGTTCCTATGACACAGTGGTCTTCTCCCTGCTTTAAGGCTGTGTCACACTGCCACTACGAACGTTTTGCGCATGTTCCATTTATGTCATTTTGGCCTTTCGTGACACGTGTGTGATATACGTAATTCATAAGTATTTCATGTGTCCCTCATTCATCGGTGAATGATGTCTGTCGAGGGTCTTTAAAGTACGAATAAACCACTAGAAGATCTGATAAACCCGTGCTATATAGAACTTCTTCACTCTGGAATCAGCACCATGGACAGCACCCACCAAGAGTCTTTGTCATGATTTATTTTGTTTCTCTAGTCCGCACCAGTTCTAAGTCAGCCAGCCGGCGAAGCTGAGGACATCCGTGAGAAGGACCTGGTGCGTGTTCAGAGTCATATTCTCCCACAATACGCATTCTCAACTACATAGGAACTACGCATTACACATAAACTGCTCAAAAATTTTGAGCAGCTCAAAACCATTAAGACACATCAGCTGAGACCGTCGATGGACATCTGCGCACATTGATGAATTGGAAGGCAAGAAAAACATACTCAATACGTTGGTCACACATGTATCAAGACGGACAGAAATTCACATGAATGTCATATGAGCAATGCAATAATCTCACACAGTTTATGCATGATTCGCTTATTATATGACAGATATATAAATCAACCAATCTTTTTTCCAGAATATCTTTATTGTAAATTAACATCCCATCAAAAACATGTGAAATCTAGCAAATAAAATAAGACAGGAATAGCAATAAATTAAGATGAAAACATTTCAGCTTTTTGCATTAAGAAAAAAACTGTGGTGTGACATCCTCACACAAACATTTAACCCTTTAACACCTGAAGCGTCACTGGTGACACTTAAACACAAAATCTTTAACATATAGGTAACTTTTCAACTGTTAATATGATCATTCCAGTAGATTTAGGCTCAACGAGCTGCTTTTCTCCTTCAGAATCTACTGGAATAATCATGTTGACAGCTGAAAAGTTACAGTAAATCAAAGAACATAAACACTGGAGCTTAAAGGGTTAAGTCATTGTGGGGTCATTGCCAGGGTTCCATGTCTCCGTGAGGTCCCCCCAACTGGGAGTTTATCTGATCTTTCTGTGGTTTATTTATTCTCCTGCCGTGGTTTAACGTGGTTCATTCCTGATGCATCAGTGAAAATTTCCCGAATAAAGACCACGATTTTTCCACGTATGACCAATTTTCTTACATGGACCACAAGCAAGATGTATGTAGCGGCAGTGTGACGCAGTCTTTAATAAAAAATCTGAATACGTTCATGAAATGTTTTTCAAGATATTTCTTAATCTGCCATATGCCCTTTATTAGAGAGATCTAAAAAGCTAAAGTTTAACCAGAAATATTCAAAGCTGTCAAAAGCTAATCATCTTATAGAGCAGAGCCACGAAGAACCAAACCTGACTTGAACGTACCCATGATTCATAGGGAAATATAGGTGTTTTAAGTTGAGGCAGATCTCAGACCAGCCGGGTCTAAAGGCCTTGTTCCGAGTACTCAAAGCCACACTTTTCCGTGATATTCCAGGCTTTCCAGGACCAGCAGGAATCATCTTACCGCCTGTTCCAGTACTGCTGTGCAGCACACAGATCAAATTCAGTGACCCTTTCACCTCCCTCTATCTCTGCATCTCTCTCAATCCCTCTGCTCCCTCCCCCCTCCAGCCCCACTTGTCCCCTGAGGTCGCCGGTCCATCACTCCTCCACCTTCCCCGCCTGCGGTACTGCTGTGGTAACACAACACTGACCGGTGCTCGTTCCTATAGCAACTGCTCCCCTGATGAATCCCCAGCATCCTCAGCAACCACAGGGTGACTCCCGAGCACACGCACGCAGCGTTTTAGACGGCCATTTCTAGTAAAAGAAGGTGGAGATTCACCTTTCTTCCCATCAGCAGGTCTATCTATAGCCAGATGAGAGACGGCGAGGAATATCTCCAGAGCAGGAGACAGAGACAGACAGGGGGGCAGAAGATAAACAACAAAGTGTGTCTGTGTGCTGCAGTTCCGGCTGTTTCCCCACTGCAAAAACCAGAGAAACCTTTACAAAGGAGAGTCTGTTACCTACTTCGTTAGCTGTTTCTTTGCTCCAATGAGACATAAAAAACCTCAAAAAAGGCAAAGGAAAATGTAAAAAGAAAGAGGTGTATATTTTACATTGCTTATCTAAAACTGTGTTTGTCAAAGTTGCTGTCAAACATCCTACAGAGCTTAGAGCTGATATGCACATGGCCTTCTCAATGTACACCTTCAGACAGATTTCTGACAGATGCAGACCAGTAACCAGAATCAGAATAGGTTAGGGCTTTTGGGGTTCACACTGACAACAGTAGACACGTCACAGCTGACATGTCTGCCAGTGATGGGCTGCAACATTTCTAACAGCTTCTTTCAGCACATCCCGTCGGGGGTCACCACAGCAAAGTGGTTTAAATAGCTGGTTTGACTGAGAGGGGTTTTTTTGCCATTAGATGTCCTGACAAAGCCCTGTAACTGTCTGAGCTGGGGCCCGGCACAGGGAGACCCAGGCCTGGGAGCCTGGTGGCTACATAGTTAGGCAGTAGGACCCAGACTGAATTAAGCTCAGTCCTACACTCACCCAACTGAGCTGTTTTGCTAATTCAACTTTTTAAATTAGCCAAATTAGGCTTTTTTTGTTTTTGTTTTTAAGGCTATTTTGGAGTTTAGCTATTATTTCAACTGCATGCTTGCTGCTTTGGCTAACTTATGTTTTTTTTTGTTTTGTTTAGGCTAATTTGGCATTTAACTAATATTTTAGCTTGATATCAGCTTCAGCGTTTTTAGTAATCAATTTCAGCATCTTCAGCTATCAGCCTCAGCATCTTCAGCTATCAGCCTCAGCATCTTCAGCTATCAGCACTAGCATCTTCAGCTATCAGCCTCATCATCTTCAGCTATCAGCACTAGTATCTTCAGCACTAGCATCTTCAGCTATCAGGTTCAGCATCTTCACCTATCAGCACTAGCATCTTCAGCTATCAGCCTCAGCATCTTCAGCTATCAGCACTAGCATCTTCAGCTATCAGCACTAGCATCTTCAGCGGCCAAATTCAGATTACAGCATTCATACTAGTATTTACACAGGTAATGATATAGATCTACAGCGGTTTGTAGTTAGTTTAAAGCTAAAGATGGTTAAGATGTTTTACATCAACTTTGTGCATGACCCATTTAGTCGACTAATCAGAAAAAATAATCGGTGATTAGTCAACGATTAAAATAATTGTTTGTGGCAGCACTACTTCTGATGATAATTCAAATGAGCGGAACATGTTGGCACTAACGATTTGCTCTTCTATGTCTCAACAAGAAAATCACAAACTATAAGAAGCTATGTTGGCCTCAAATTAATAAATATTACCTTCCATAAACATGTTTTCTCACAAACCAGGATCTTAGCAGTCTTGCTGGTCAGATTCAGCAGTTCTCTTCAGGCAGTAAAGAAGCTGCCTCCTCTGAACAGCCATCTTATCCAGAATCAAGGACCAATTCCTCATGATCTTAACTGACTGTGTCTGAACGGATTTTTACTGTTGGTCTTGGACAGACCAAACATGGCTCTGTTCATCCTCTTCTCATTACAGCTCAGCTGTCCTTACAGAAAAGCAGCTCCAAACCATGATGTTTCCCCCCACATGCTTCCCAGTAGGTATAGATTATTGCTTCTTCAAAAGTCATGGGCTTTATACCAAAGGGTTCTCTTCTGGTTTCAACTAACCACATGAAGTGTTCCCTATCTTCTCTGGATAACTGAAGACTGCTGGTTAAAACAAGGAGAACTGCATGACTTGAGTACATGATGATGTCATACGTTACCATAGCAGCCTCTCTTACTACATTTCCATCTCTCTTCAGGTCCTCCATGTAATTCTGGACTGCTTCTTCACCGTTCTCCAAGTCGTTTGAACCCCACCAGGTGAGATCTTTCATGTCGCTCCAGGTGGAGGGTGACTGTCAGCGATTTTGTATTTCTTCAATTTTCTAATTGCTCCAACAGTTGATCTCCTCTCTTTAAGATGACTGTTGTAGATTAGTTTATTCCGGTCTTGCTGAGGTAAACAGTCTTCTCCCTGGTGTCCTTTGACAGCTCTTTGGTCTTGTTCATGGTGGAGTGGTAAAGTTTGTGGAAAGGGTGTCTTATACAGATGACCAGCTCAAACAGGTAACGAGTGGAGGATAAAAGAACTTCTTAAATAGGAACTAACAGGTCTGTGAGGAACAGAATTGTGTTTGTTTGTAGTAAATAAATGCTTATTTTATGTACCATTATACAAATAAATTCAGACAAACAAACTGTAGTTTCCTAGATCTGTTTTTTCCTTCTGTTTCTCACAGCTGAAGTGTTTCTATGATGACCATGACATTTTTCTGATGCTCCAGCTGTTAGATCAGACACACAAGCTAGCTTTGGATGTCTGTGAGCATGTGGCTGGTTCACCATGGCTCCTTCCACAACAATGGGTCATAGATACTGATCATTACAGACAGGTGATGATCAGTATCAGTTCAGCTCTTTTCAACCTCACTCACAGAAATTCACTCATTTATTGTCACTTTTCAACACAAATTACCCCCAACACACCATTGGATGATTTGGTAGAGAAATGATGTTCGTCCTTTCCCTTGTCATAATGTTGTGCCTGATGGGAGCTCATCCAAACTGCTGCCTTTTGGAATCAAAGCTGTGCTGCAGATACTCACGAGAGCTGACGGCATCCACATACTGAGGCAGGTAAGGAGCCCACAAGTCAATAGTGTCTTTGCGTCCCGACTGGCCAACCCTCCTCAGCTCAGCCAATAGAAGAGCTTGTGCAGCTTCTCGTACCTGAAACCAAAAAGAAGCCAAAGTGACAATCCCGACTGACTGGAATCACTAGTGTGGTTCTCATTTTCACTTCACAGAAAAACCACTCAAAGGGATACAATGGAATTATGTTCATAAAGTACAAATATTGTTGATGTTTGAGTGAAATCCCTCCAAACGGTAGAGAGAAGTGAACCTGAGCGTACCTCCAGACAGCGGTCCTGCCACCGCCGCGCCAGCATCTCAAGCAGAGGAGGTCTGAACTTGTCCAGGCCAAGCAGATCAGGAAGCATCACACAGTGCATGGCAGCCAGTTGGCTCCATCCTGTGCGCACACACACACACAAAAGATGCACACACACAGACAAAGAGTCAGGAAAGGTTGTTGGGAAAAAGACGGTCTCTAACCTCTCTGCTGTCATGTGCAAACACGGTTTTAGCTCCATGGTACGTTCAACAACAGCACAAACAGACTCCTGACTCCTTAAACATCACACAGTTGTGTTGATGTTGTCAGGAAACAACTGAAATACAGTCATGTTTCCCCTTCAGACTGAAAAACATGTTTAAATATGACAGCAGTGACTCTCACACATGGATTCTCTGGCCTTTGAGGTCCTCACATGAAACCACAGATAAACACAGGATGGGATTAATACAAACATCTTAATGCAGTCTTGGTTAGTGTGAATCTCATCCATCACTACTAACCACAGTCTGAGTGTGTTTGATGGTGTTTAACAAGGTAACCAACAGGTATCAGCACAGTCAGGTGAATCCAGACACGCCTCCTGATGGCTTCATCCAGTTCAGTGTCTGAATTCATTCAAGTATACGGCACCTCCAGCCTTTCTATGGAAAACACAAACACTGCTCCATCCAGTCACTCTGACATGGATGCTTCCAGCAGTCGCACCGTGGAAGGAAAAGGTCATCGTGAAAGGCTCGGCGTGTCCTGAGAGGGTTTCTATCAGAACCACTTTGAGCCAAAATACAGCCAAAGGTTCGTCTGTTGGGCCATTAAGAATGTGCAGTTGCTGATACTCAACATAGTCACATATATTAGTCAAATATATGTGTGCTCCTAACATGTGTGCATGTCAGCACACCTTTGTGATGGACACTGAATGGCATTTAGCCAGGAAAGAAATTTCACTCAAATTTCTTTGCCCCACATGAACTTACCTCCTCCAGAGAGCAAAAGGCAGAAATCCTAGAAGCTGGAAAACTGCACTGAGCCTGTGCAGAGGTTGACAGATATGCTTTGATAAACCAGGATTAAAACTCAGGCTGCAGATTATCCCCAATGAAAATGTTTCAAAAACGTTGGGACAAAAAGAAAAATTCACCCAAAAAAACATTTTAGAAAAGTGGTATTCAAACTATGTGAAAGTGCAGTTTAGGATCTTCACCTTAAAATGGTTTTCCAAACGGATTAAGAAACTTGAGTCACCTAGAGCAGGAAGTGTGGCCTTTCTAGTAGTGCTGGAATTGTTTAACTAGTCAGAAATGCAAAAAGCATAAAGTGTCTTCTTCAATGAGTGTGAGGATGTGTGTCTCTGTGCACAAAAATCAGCCTTTGGTGCACATCAACATGACCTGATGACTTTGTTCTTTTTTTCTTTCTATGTTTTATGTAGTACTGTGACCCCCCGCAACATTGTGACCCTCTTTTGACACCCCCTTTACTTCCCCTCTTTTGTTGGGTCTGAAATGTAGTTGAGACTTTCAAATAAAACAATAATTAATAATACTAAAGTCTAGCCTCAAATATGAAGGTGTTTATGCAAATCACAGCTTGTCAGTCCAAATACTACAGAGTTGTGTTGTAACAATAAAATCTGTCCAAAGGAAGACTCAGTTTATGTGTGCTTCAGTGCAGGTTAAGAAGAAAAAAGAAGCAGATGAAATGAAATCATCAAGGGGGCAATAAAGATGAGTGACTCAGAAAATGTGACATGTTTTTAACTGGCTAGAGCAGGAGTCTGCAGCCTGTGGCTCTCTGACCCCTCCACTGTGGTTAAAGGAAAATAAAAATCATTTTCTATTTTAAATTGAAATAACAATGCAGCTTCATCAAAGTTGCACTAAAACATTTTGACCGATTCTTCAGAGCCTTTTACCACCAAAAATCAGTTGGAGATTAGTGTACAGGCAGAATTCATACTTAAGGAACATCAGATTATAAGAAAAATGTCCTAATCTTGAAAAATTCAAGGATTTTAGGGTTTCCTCGTGGTCTAAAAAATAATGTATCGGTAGTAGCGACAGACGGTGTGTACAAAGGGCAGGGACTTAATCAACGCGAGCTTATGACCCGCGCTTACTGGGAATTCCTCGTTGATGGGAAATAATTGCAGTCCCCAATCCCTATTTATTTCTGATTCGTGAATTTCTGGTGGAAATGCACCAACAACTGTAAAATAAATTTGATTTTTTGTCACTCCTAACATGACACTACCTACATTTGGCCCGCTTTAACCCTTGTGCTATCCTAGGCATGTTTACATTAAAAGTGGGGTCATCTGGACCCCTCAGGACTTTGTTTTGAAGGATTTTTAATCTTCACTGGTGTCTGTGGCAGACATAAAATCCAGTCCACCTTTGTCATGGGAGGATCACACATCAAGGGTGGGGTCATCTGGACCCATAAGAGAGCAGGAGGGCTTTGGTTATCAAATATGGTACAGGATGTCTTTTATTTTGAAAGGATCTCATGCAAACCTCTCTCCAAAAGTCATTTTTTAAACTGCAATTTTTTTCTTTATATTTATGTTTAAGTTTTACCAAAAAAATGATGTTCATCATAATAGCTGCAGTAGCATAAAATAAATTAGCGTCTTATTAATTTTTCTTAAAGGAGAGTTTGTGGATCCTTCTGGACTGTAGTCAGTAAGAAATGGACCTGAATCACTCTGTAAGTGTTGAAGGTTGCAGACCGCTGGTCTAAACTAAAGTGTCACCAAGAGGAGAAACACAACCTAATAATGAATATCATTTGGTCTCAGAGTGTCCCAACGTTTTTGAAAACAGAGCCATCCCAAAACAAATCCACATGATAGTATGATCAGTCAACCTCTCCTTCAGGCTGGGCTGCAGGTTTCACTGTCCTGCAGAAACCTTAAATACATCATAACCACTAATGTCAAGTATTTATTTTGTTCCAAAAAAACAAATCAATGATTAGCCTGTCATTGTTTTGATCCAGAAAACATTAACTTGTTCTACTGGAAGAAGGAAAATCTGTCCATCCGAAGGCAAAAGAGATTAAAATACATAAATAAATTATGCAGCATTAACAGCCATAATGTATTCATACTGATAGAACTCCTTCAGCTAACACTGCTGCTGCTAGTTGACCCCTAAGACACAAATTTATTTCTTTAGTTCTGCTTTGTTTCTCTGGTTTCTGCCAATATCTTATTTACTTTTTATTATATTGATCTGTTTTGTTGTTTGTTTTCACCGTTTAGTTTTGGTAAATAAAATTACATTTCTGAGCCTTCTAACTTTATAGTTTTTTTTAAGGATTTTACCAGCAGATTAAACCATAAAAAACCTAAATCAAAGTTTGAAAACAGAACACAGCTCTACTTCAGCTACATGGCTTTTTAACCATTTTTGCAAACTACTGAGTGTTGTTACAAAGAGAATAAAGGAATACATATAAATGTGGTTTCTGCAGGGCAGTGTTGTTCTTGGAAAAAAACATTTTCTGCAGTTCATGTTGCCTGGTGTGGAGAATAAGTGAAACATTTATAAAGTTTTTCCTTTGCAGGCGCATGTCAGACGTGAGTCTCTGTGTGCATGCTTGCTCCTTCTTAAATATGAACAACAGTGATGACCAGATAAGATTTTCTCTAGTCTGACACCTAAAGGCATTTCCTTTTTCCAGACTGTCTCATTCAAAAGCACACTTGGATGCATAAAGAGGCAGCAAGCCTCCACTGGAAAGTCAAGATCCTGTAAAAAAGGAAAGATCAGTTTGTGAACTTTAAAAAATAAAAACTAAAAGACGATTTGAAGAAAACATGGGAAAACTCCAACTGCCAAAATCACATGGAGCATTTACTCTCCGTTACCATTCGTACCATTTTTAACACCAACAGGATTCTTTAAAAAATGTACAGACGCAGATTGTTGAACGAGAGTTCAGCTGTTGGCTTTTGGGATTTGAACCGTCTTCTTGATTTTGTCAGAACTAGTTTTAGCGACAAACACGGTTGAAAAAGCAAGCATGCAAACAGCACAGAGACACTGAGGCCCTGGACTGAGAGACTCAGAGGCCGATGGCGAGAAAAGTGGGGCTGGACAGGACAACACTGCCAACCAGTACAAAAGGAAAAGAGAGCAAAGTTCTGCCCAGCAACACTCAGATCCAACTTGCACATTTCAGCAAAGTTAACACTTTTTCAGACAACATGACAAAAGAGAATTCACAAACTCCCTCCCAGCCCGGCGCATAAACCCATTCTAGATGGTTTCTATGAGGTCAAATCCGGATCCGCTTGAAGTGAATGAAAAACAAGATTAAAAGTCGAAAAAACAGGGATTCTAAATAAAAAAAAATTGAAAATGTGAACGTAGTTTTAAATAAAAAAAAATACATATTGAAAACTTGAAGCATTTATTGAAAATTTGAAAAAACAAAATTGAACATTTGAAAATATCATATTAAAAATAAAAAAAAATGTAAATTTGAAACTTAAATAAAAAAATAAAACTGTTTGTACTTTCAACTTTTCCTATTTCTGTTTTTCCCTGTTTGCTTTCAGTTCTCTGTTTTCAGTTTTAATTGAGATATTTTCCTTTCGCTGCCGAGCTGATCCTAGTTTTACGAGGGGGTGGAGCTTTGAGCTAATTGGCTACCAGGACATGTTTCCCATGGGGTAACAGAGAGGACTCCTCACTACATGTTTGCTACACTTTTGTCGGACACACATGAATATTTTCACTTTTTTCTCTCATTTTTTATTCTCACTGTTCAAACTTTCATAGAAAAGTAAGTCTAGCATAAACAAGGATCTGATCAGGATGAAGATGTAAGCAACGCTGCCAAGCTGCACATGTCCAGTCTGCATGAAAAACGTACGGAGATCGATTGAAGACCAACAGCAAAGTCGAGCTGAAACAATCCACCAAACAGCGAGACCCTGAAAGGTGCAGCGCAATATTAGTGAGGTGAAACTGCACAGTAGTGATACTGCTCTCCACAAGATTAATCAGAGTGGGACGATGCAGGCAGAGACAAACAGACAACGTTCTGCAGCAGAAAACACGTCACATCACCATTACCTCGTAGGGGGTCATGGGAAATCATGTCCTGATAGCCAATGAGCTCAAAGCCCCGCCCCCATGTAAAATCAGGATCAACTCAGCAGTGAAAACTGAAAACAGAGAACTGAAAGCAAAGACTGAAAAATGAATAAAGGAAAAGTTGAAAATACACAGTAACAGTTTCTGCTTGTTTTTTTACTTCAATTTTCAAATTTACATTTTTCTTTCAAATTTTCAATATTATTTTTTTCAAATGTTCAATTCTATTTTTTAAAATTTTACAATAATTCCATCAAGTTTTCAATATGTATTTATTTAAAAAAATTAAGGCTGCTTTTAATTTCTTTTTTTCAAATTTATATTTTTTTATTCACTTTAAGCTGATCCTGATTCGACCTCATAGTTTTCACCTCCTAAATATTTTCATCAAAACCAGACAAAACTTTTGTTGAAACTGCAAGTTGTATGAAGTGCTGAAAAGGGGTTTGAATTGAATGAAACAACAGATGAGTTGCTTTCAGCTGAAAGGGGACCGAGCACAACTTTAGGACAGACAAACAGCATTGCAGACAAAAACAAGGACAAAGACTGGAGGCAGACATCTGAAGTGAAAACTCAACATGAGCTGCAGGGAAAACAAGACTGATGCAAGAGAGGAGAAACGAGGAGACCCGATCCGGGGGGAGGGAGGGAAAGGAAGGTAGATGGAGGGAGCAGAGAGCTGCGAGGAATTATGATGACAAAGAACAAGGCTGAACAAATAAATCTGAGAAGAAAATGATTTGGAAGGAGAAGAGAGTGTGGAGCAAAGAGGATCTAAGGAGCAGAAAATCCTCCAGTTAAGTCAAAGAAATATAAATATGTCTGCTCTACTTTTCCCTACATGATGCCCGTCAGATCAGTGTGTACCTTCATTGACTGAGGGGATGTTATGAGAAGCTGGGTGGGGGCTTGGGGAGCCAGGGGCCCCCTGAGAAAGGCCCCCAGGAGCCCCCAGAGCCCCAGCAGTGGCAGCAGTGCTGGTGCTGGCAGCTTGTAAAGAAAAGGAGAGAAATAGTGAAGAAGAAAGAACAGGTTAGAATGATACCATACCAAAGTGAATGAGGAGACAACAGTCAGGCAGAGGAAAGGAAAGGAAGGAAAAAAAAGGGATTAAAAAGCAACAGATTTCACTTTGACGAGTTTCACCAAAGGGACTTTCTTTCACACACATGTTAACCCTTTAACACCAGAGCGCCAGTGTTTATGTTCTATGATTTACTGTAATTTTTCCACCGTTAACATGATCATTCCAGCAGATTGTGAAGGAGAAAAGCGGCAAAATCTGATGGATTATCGTGTTAATGGTTAAAAACTTTGCCAGCTTGCTACAGAGGAGCTCGCAGGCTCGCTAGAGGGGGCCTTGCAAGCATGCTACAACGGAGCTTGCTAGCTCGTTACAGTGAAGCTCGCTAGCAAGCTCCAGCCTAGCTTGCGTGCTCGATACAACTGAGCTCGGCAGCACTCTACGCTGTCCAAGCTCCTCTGTAGCGAGTCGACCCACTGAATCTCCACTTAAGCCCATGTGGGCAAACATAGGCGGGGCCACCACAGAAACTGCAGACAAACCCATTTGGGGCCACATTTTCTGCCCACTTTTAGACCACATGGGCCCACTTGGCCGTGCTGGCTGGGATGTTAAAGATTTAGGGTTTAAGCATCACAGACGACACCTCAGGTGTTACAGGGTTAATGTGGCAGCATCCATTCATTCACAGCCTCTCAAACAAACCCGAAGGTGGAAAAGAGTCACTTCAACAACAGACACAGGGAGCAGGAATGGCAGAGAAACACAAAACATACAAGTGACACAAATAGTAGTTTTCATTTCCTCAACTATTAACAATTAGACAAATAAAAAAGATAGCACAAAATCTATTAAATATGAGACCTCCACCAAAGAGAGGAAAATGTCTTACAGATAATCTGCAAGAGCTCATAAAAACAAAATATCTAACATAAGGGTACAAATGTAGACATAAAAAGATGACTCATTCTAATTCAAATAGTGCACAATACTGAGTTTGAGGACAGATGGACTGGTGGTAAAAAACGAAAAACAGAACAATTTTAAATGGCGAGCACAGAAAGAAGCATGACTCTACGCTGGACACTGATTCAGGACTTAAACAAGGAGACTTTACAACCATTAACATTTTTTTAGTGAAGACCAACCACCGACTGTAAATGAGAACTGAACTGAGTGACCCCTCCCCCTGACATTCCAGACAAGAAGTACCTGCTGGTTCCAAGAAACTAAAAACCCATAGACTTCCATGGAGAAACAAACAGCTGTTGCTCAGTCATTCGATTTGTCAGAATGACCATTACATTTATTTTCACATTTTCTTCTGTAGTTTAAGTTATGAATTGGCCTCAATCAAAGTAGGTGGTTTCACTGTGAACGTTTGAAACATTTGACCGACAGATTCTTCTAAGCCTGCTTTCAAGCTCATAGAAATTGCCATAGAAATGTTGACTGAGACCGACTTGGACCAC
>NC_050523.1:24476991-24488343 GCF_002922805.2 Oryzias melastigma | reverse complement strand
AAAAAAAAAAAAAAAAATGGCGACTGAATTGACTTCATTTGGTGGACACTTGGAAGTAAACCATTTTCTGTGGGTGATGTCACACTCGCTCAGTCCAGTACCCAAATACAGTAAATGGTCTGAACCACCTAAACCAGAGGGGTCAAACTCATTTTGGTTCAGGGGCCGTATTCAACCCGTCTGATCTCAAGTGGGCCGGACCAGTAACAGACAAAATCACCAATGGTCATTATCTTTAGCTTTGTTTTTGTTTTGTTTCTCAGTTGGAAAAAATGCCTCAAGCAACCTAGTAGCCTAATCACGTATTATTGTTCTTAGAGCTATTATTATTATCTTTTTGACAACAACATTTTGGTAATTGTGGTGTCAAACCTGATATTTTTTATAGCGACTTAACAGCGGTGAAGCTAGCAGGACTTGGCACATCCTTGCAAAGAAATGCTCTTCTTTTCCTTCGCCTAGTGGCGGAATTACGCATTGCAGTCATTTCTTTAAATAACCATAAATTTCCGGGTTAGTAAGACAAGAGTATAAAATTATTTGGCAACTTTTACTATGAAAAAAAAATGTATTCTTTAAAGAAAAACAGATGTGGTCAAAAATCAACAGAGGAAGCATGAATCACACAGAAACAGAAACCTTCCATCAGCGAGTGATGAAAAAGAGAGAAACAAAAGCCTCATCTGAAAACCTCCTTCACAGTCCAACTGAATACACAAAAGAACAACAGAATTCTGAGAGGGTTTTACACTCCCGCAGCAGAAAGCACGAGGAAAGAAGACTGCACGAGAAAGGAAAGGAGTTCTGCGACACTTTAAACATTAATATGAAAGTAAATCTGTCAAAATGATGTTCAGGATTGTGTTTGTTTACAGAGACTTTCACGTTGATGTTTATGAGCGTCCGTAGATTATTATTATTGTTATCATTCCACACAATGAATGTAAGTGTCCTCATTACATGAAGCAAAGCTCTGAAATGCTGCTGCTACACTACATATTCCATCCATGCACAATTCACTCTCTGATCATGTCATTTGGTTTGAATTTTTCAATACAAAATGTGTAAAAGATTCCATAAAACAGAGTGTCAAACTCAATCATACTGGGGCCATAATCCAAGACACACTTTAGGTCATGGGCCGAACAGGATAAACATTTATTAAACACAATAAAACTAAGATTTTAAAACTTTGAAAATTTATTTTATTAACATTACTATAAAAAAGTCAGGAATATTATTCCAGAATAAATCAACTTAAACCTTAAATAACTTTCAATATTTTACTCTACATAAAACATATCTAGTCAAAATTATACAAGTTAAAAAAAACATGTAAGATAACATCGGGCCATTAATAACAATAAAATAAAATGATCTGGAGGGCCGGATAGAATTACCTGGAGGGCCGGATCCGGCCCTCGGGCCTTGACTTTGGCACATAAAGGGTTAAGAGAGTAAGACTTACAGAAACATTAAAGTCCATAAAATCTTTTTTTAACGTTGGGCGGCATTTTTGCTGTTACAAGAAAGATATTGATTGATTGATTGATTGGTTGATTAATTTCAAGCATAGATTGTGAAAAATACAGAACAAAACAAAACTCATTACAGAAATAATAAAATGCATTGATTAGAAAATAGAAGACAAAAACAAAGACACACTTATCTCTCATTTGATTCATTAGATATAGTAATTATTAACTAAAGACAAGTAGAGTTTGATTGATTGTTGAAAAAGACAGGGAGGAAGCGAACTTATATAATCCCACCTCTACTTAGATACTTGAAAAGTGCTCTCAAAGACGGAAATCCCACTGTTGGCACCAAGTTTCCACCCAGAACGGTGAGAGGCAGAATAATGATATCATAACAGCTGTTCTAATAATGAGAGCTGTAGTGTGCAGTCTGCTGCACTGAATAAGATCAGGTAATAACACTTTAGCAACTACACTTGAAAGAAATCATTTCTTCATGAAATATTCATAATCTTGAAGAAAACCTCAGTTTTATCACATCTCTAGTGTTCATATTAACATGAACAACGTCTGCCAAACAGCAGCAAAACAAACTAAGCTGCAGAAAATGTAGCCATTGTTGCAATGCTCCTGGGGACACGAAGAGAAATCATATTTCTGTCTCGGTGTGGACGCAGTTGGAGGACTCCTGCTCGCTCTTCTAATCTGGCCGTTTCGCACTATATTAGAGGGGCCTCCTCATTTATTTCCATGTGAAAGGAGACAGAGAGCGGGGTTAACGGTGCTCTGCTGCACAAAGCCATGACACACACACGCGCGCACACCCCCCCACACACACACGGCGAGGGAGAAGCTGGCTGAGCAGAGGTCACGGCCGAGCGTTCCCCCTGAATGCTGCTGAATAGGCGTGTGGTATGAATAAGTCCGCACGCTTGTCATGCTTGGCATCCATTAAGGCGTGACAAAAGCACCTAAGCCCCGCCTCCACCCAGCGCCCGAGGGTGCCACTTATGCGGCGTGTGCGTGCGGGAGCGGAGCCCGCGCGTGTGTGCGCTTGCAGCTTGTTACGGTGTGGTGGGCGGTGGCGTGTGGGTGTGGAGCAGGCAGATGGTGACAGCTGGTTAAAACATCCCCTACAGTGAAGCCGAGCCGCTTCCTCGCCGCAAAGAAAGACTCTACACGACTGCATTTCATCCCTCACTGAGCAAAAGCTCCTCTCCTGCTTTCTTTCATTCCAGGTTTGCTCCTCAAAAAATCAGACTGACTTCTCTGAATCTGAGGGAGCTATCTGCTCTAAGGAAGTCTTTTTGCCCTCTGCTACGTAACATCATCCCTGACTTGGTGTTTTCTGTTTTAGCAGCTGCGCCTCCGTCACCACAGATTCCAACCTGCAACTCACTGACGATGAGCAACCACAGCTTTGTTCAGCGTCCGTGATCTCTGCTGAAACTCCCTTTGAAAATACTTGTTTAAAATCCCAGATAAAGTGAAGGTTGAGGTTTTGTGTCACATTGTTACCTGGCTGCCCTCTACCACCCAGCAGCTGCTCCCACATTCAGCATCTGCACTCGTCAGACTGAGAACGGCAAGATGATAAAAACAATTAGGCTTAGAACTACATTTCTGAGATGTAATTATTCAAACAGTCGTGAATCAGGAACAGAAATTGTAAAAGCACCATCTTGTGATGTAGAAAATATGCTGGGTGGGCCACGAGCTCGAAGGTCCTCTGGTCACATGTAAGATGGCGCCAGCAGACCCTCGAGCTTGAAGCACAAATTTCCCTACTTTAGCCGGTTGCATAAGCGGAAATTTCCTAAACTTTAGGAAACCCTTTCAAAAATGATATTTTAAAAACTTTTCAGAACTATCAGCTTTTACGTTTTTAAATGTGAATAAACTGTAACTGTCTAACAGATTAGTGTGAAGATGAGCTTCAAATGGACAGAGAACGTTCATTGTTTTATTTCTGTCAAATCAACATTAACAAGTGTTCAACTTTGAATAATTACACCTGATTACCTCCAGAGGAAAAGACAGAAAAGAGAAATTCAGTTTTTTTTTTCTCCGCGAATCAGCTGATCAGAGAAAAGAAACAGGAAAAAATGTGCAAAGTTGTGCCAATGATTTTGGGCGCAATTCTTTTTTTCGCGGCCGGCTCCAGCAGGGGGAGGGACTTCTGGATATTAATGTTCAAGCGCCATATTTTTTCTCTGTAGCCAGGTCCGCTTAAACAGAGAGCTCTCACCAATGGGCCAACTGTCACACCCAAAACTAAGAGGTGACTTTCTAATGAACTCCTGCCGCTCTGCAGAAACTATGTTTTAGTAAAAGACAGGTTTTTTGCTTAGGTTCAAAACAGCATCATGATAACGAAAACACCACTAGGAATGCTTTTACATCTAGAAAAGTTCCATTACCTGCGATAATGTTTGTGTAAATGCTTTTTGTTTTTAGCTATAAATAAAAAAATAATCAGTAAATTAAAATGTATGTTAATTGCTGAAGGGATTTGCTGAAAATGCAAATGATATTTTCAAAATGTTTAATTTGCTAAAAGACTGAAAATTTTGATAAGTTACTATGAAAGAGTGCTGAAGTTGACCTAAATTTCTGAAAAATTAGTAGTAAAATTAATTAAAAGTCTGTAGTACATGCCAATTTTCCAAAAATATGAAGTGTGTTGCTTAAATATGAGCTAAATCCAAATTAGCCCAAAAAACCTTAGTGGATGCCAGATTAGCAAATACAAAGCTAGCTCGTTGCTTAAATACTAGCTAAACTCCAGAATAGCCTAAAATTCCTCAGTAAATTAAATTAGTCAAAATATTTAACCTGTTGCTAAAATAGAAGCTAAACTCCAAATTAGCCTAAAAAACTCCAGTAGATAACAAATTAGCCAGGAATGCTAGCATGTTGCTAAAATATTAAGTAAACTCCAAATATCTTGAAAATGACTATAAAAGATGGAAACATAGTCCATGGATATATTTAAAGGCTTGTTACTAATCTACTTAAAAGGCTAAAATTTGAGGACTTTCTCATTCATTTCCTATGAGGCATATTTTGCTCAATATTTCAAAATCTATTAAGTTTATGAAAACCAAAAATACAAGCAGTAATGTCCTGAACGAGCTGAACGTTTTGTAACCAAGATTGCTGAAAGTGTGATTGAGTTTTTATGTGCCGAAAAAAATACAGAAAGGAGCAGGAGAATCCCTGTAGTGTGAATGTTTAGTAAACATTCACACCATAAATTAAAAGATGATCAGGGTGGGACTTGATGAGGCTACCCTGTAAAAAGGATCTGACTGCACCCCTCCTCATGATCCCTCTGTCCTCCCTGCAGCTGAATAACAGGAGTGATGACACTCAGGGCCAGGATCGGTCAGGCCAGCAGCGGGCCTGGAGGGCTGCGTTTGACGCCGGAGCTCTGAAGGCAGCAGGATGGTTGAGTTTACTGAGCTCCGATAAAAAGCTTCAGGTGAACTTTGGTTTCAGCGTGCTACATCTCCACCATGGACTCAAAAACAACTGGTGCTAGTCACTTGTTGAGTTTCTGCAGAGACCAGTCAACAGGAGTGAACAGAGATGCAGAATGATAAATGATCTGAAGTTTCGTGTGTACCGTCATATCTACAGCGCTGGATTCTCTGAAGTGACTCTGTTTTTCAGAGAAACCTGGAAGCCCACAGTCTGAGGTGAAGCGGCACTCGCAGCAGGAGAATCTGACGACGTTGTGTTTGACCGAGTGCTTGTGATACGGAGCGAGCTGCGTTCAAAGGTTTGAAGTTCATAAACTCCAACCCCGTGTCAAACAGCAGAACCGCGCTTTAAAGACCCGCTGACCCGGGAAACAACAGCAGCTTCCTCCTGTGATGTGTTTGCTTTATTTACTTGAACCCTCGCTGGGGTTTATTGCCAGTGGGCTGCATGATCAACCCCCCCACCCCACCCCCTCATCCCTATCTGTTGGGCCCCGAGAGGATTTGAAATGAGCACTCCCTCCTTTTGTAGTTACCTTGTTTGATCTGGGCCTGTAGCGCCGGGTTGGAGGGCTGGGGGGGGGCGGCCGGCGTCCTCCGAGGACTCTCCGGGGTTCCTCCTGGTCTGGGAGGCCTGGAGGGGAATCACAAAGAGGAGGCATCAAATATTAAAAAGGGCAGAGAGAAGAGAGGAGGCCAGCACCAACACACAGAGGCTAAGCAGCGAACGGAAGGAGGGCGCTCAGAGGAACAAACGCCGTTCACAGGAAGCAGGAGGGCTGATAACGTCTGTGCTGTTTACAGAGTTTGTCAGGCTGCAGCTTATCGAGTCGCCCAAACTTTCACACTCACAAACTCTCAACACTGCAGTCAATAGGATGATCAATGAAAGGTGTCTGACAACACAAGCACCTTCATCAAAACAGTCAAACCGGATCACAAAATAATGACTGAACGGTGTGAGAAATGCAGAAGAACTGCAGGTCTCAGGACCACAAGTGTGTCTATGACTTCCACATGTGAAGTCTTAAAGACCCATTCAACAAAAGTCATGTTTTTAACATGCTCTTCTTATAGCGAAAATGTATTTAATTCAAATGGTGTTGAATCAGGAGCAGATGAAAACCCGCTGGTTGAAAAAGATCAGCTTTTGTGATGCAGCAACTGAAGGGGCGGGGCCAAAAGTCTCCATTCTCCTCTTCCTCACCCCCTCATGTACGTCTTCGTTTTCTTCGTCTGAGCTGCCATCTGCCTCAGACCTGATATTATTCACCTTTTTATGACACTAATATCAGCAATGCTAGCTCTCAGCGACGGGGATGGGGAAGGGGGCGGGGTTGCTCCACACAAACTGTCCCGCCCACAACTCAGAGGTGAAATTCTAATGAGACACTGTCAATGTGCAGAAACTGTTTAAAAGAAATTGAACCATTTGTTGAGGGGATTTTTTTTATTAAAACTGCATAATCATAATTAATAGATCACTGGGAGCAATTTAAAAATAAAAACAGAGTGATTAGAATAAAACTGTAAAAGACCAAAGATGAGACGGTTGACCACAGATTCTGTGAGCTTCATTAAGAAAGGTTTTAAATGTTCTATTACAACTATTTACTGAAAGTTTTAAATACATTTAACAAACACAAACATAAATAATGGTTGCCAAGTAAAGGAGTCAGATCCAGAAAAATCAACAGAAACTAAATAGCTTCAGATTTCATCTGTCTTTTCTCTGTGTTCCATCGTTTTTTTTTTGTTTAAATACGTTTTTAGTCAAATTTTCTGTGTCCGTTCTTCTTTGCATTTATCCTCCCTCAGTACAAAGTCAGAGACCATTGGGTAACTTTCAGGTTGGATCAGTGTGTGTGAAGTTTGCAGGAACAGATTGATAAGAACCACAAAGAAAAGTTTCTGTGTTTCTGTGTGGAACTAAACTCTGGAACAAGTTAAGTAATGAGCTCAAACAATGTTCAAGCATTTATACATAAAATGGATAAAGAAACTCTAATCTCACAATATGAAGATAAGACGAAAAGATCAACTGGTGTTTGAAGAATTCCAAATGTCAAAACTTGAATGTGATGAAATAATCAAAGATTTTTGCAATCAATCAATGAGTTTTATGTTATGTAATATGCAGAAATGACTACTGAAAAGTTTACAATCACCATAGTATTAATTTTCTTTACTTGATCCAAAATATGTAGCAATGATTACAGGATTATTGTAATTATGTGTTCTAAAGATAATCAATGATTATTATAAATTGTGTGAATCATTAATGTTTACTGAAAATATAAAATAATTCTTTCAGAGAATGATCAATAAGAACTCTATGATTACTTTAAAACTTGATCTCAATGTGTAATTATTATTTTTCTGTATCAATACAACATTGTATTTTGATGATAATCAATGAGTATTATATATCTGTAACATGATGTATGATTGATGTTACTGTTTACTGAAATAATGTTTGAGATTAATCAATAATCAACAAGCACACAACTTTACTATTGGGAATTACAAACAACAACAGGATTACATAATTATGGTAAACATTGAAATGAAGTAATTAAGTAGGGGTGGGATTATATAAATTAACTTCTTCCCACTTCTTTTCAAGCAATCAATCAAACTCTACAGACTTTAGTTAGTTATCACAAAAAAAATGTATGAATCAAATGTGACTTAAGTGTGTTTTATTTATCTATTCTCTAATAAATGCATTTAATTGTTTCTGTAATGAGTTTGAGATAATTATGTAATTGTGTTTTGCCCTGTATTTTTCAATCTGTGCTTGAAATAAACCAATCGATCAAAGTTTGAATCTTCTAGCTGCAGTGTTAATCCTCTGTTTGTGTCAGAGTGATTTCAGTTATCATTATTATTATTATTATTATTATTATTATTATTCTCATCAAACTAGATCATGTCAGGACAATGTTGAAAATGTTGATGGAAAACCGTTACATAAATCCAACTAAAGAAAACTATTTTCTTTAGTTGGTTTCATTACCTGTAAAGAATGAATACATAAATTACAAGGATTGTGTTTTTGTTTACTTTTTCTAATTGTAAACATTTTCCAAAACAACACCTGATGTGGGTTTGTCATAAATGAATTGTTCAGATTTCATTTAATTGGAACTTTTTCTTTATGTTTTCTATGAAGTCATGCTAAATGAAATGTTGTGCAAAACTCTTTAAAAAAGGTTTTCAAACATATTTGGTAAAGTTTCGCAGCAGATGGTGAATATTCTGAAAACACTTCAATCAAAAGTGAAACTGGTTCCATCAGGGGGTTTGGAGCTTGTTAGTGAAGGAAACCATCTGGATGCTGTGATGAAAAACTAACACCCTGAGAGTTTCAGAGTTTGTTTTCAACTCCGACACACAGAGAAGGAGACCTTCTCCTCCTTATGAATCTCAGATGTGGACATAAAAAAACCAACAACCAAAACAGCGTCAAATATTCACCACTTCAGGTTTGGAGGCTGAACAGGAAACCGAGCAGAAATGTGACGTGCGTGTCCATACGGACGGACGGACGCTGCTGTGCTGTTTGTGAAGGCTGCATTCTTCCATCACTACTGATCGGTTCAAATCCAATCCAACAGTTCACTCTTAATTCAAAGAGATGAAAAAACCATGGTGATTCAATGGGTGAGTTTTGATAGAAGCCAGAATTTGGTCTGATGGTGATGGCAGAAGTGAAGCAAACATTTAAATGTGAATGAAGTACTCACTGCTTACAGATCCAACAAAGTATACAAACATAATCAATATAAAAAAGTTTAGCCTAATTTACAAAAGGGGTTTATACAAATAAACACTTTGAGTGTCAGAAGATTTATAACCTCTTTTGTAACAGTAAAATCTGTCCAACACTAGAGGCCTTCAGCTCTGATCTTTTTGCTCAGCTTCTTTTTTTTTGAGAAAAAAATGTAAAAGTTTAACTTTGACCTCTCAGACCTGGCATCCTGTATGGATGACATCCTTTTTAATACACAGAAGTGCCAAACCGTTTGACATTTGATCATGAAGGAGAAATGAATAACTGGTTTGTGCTCGGCCAGATTTATATGACACCAAGTCTTTCAAATATGGGAATAGAGCTGAGATAGAGAAAAGGATTCATAGACTTACACCACTTCTACATTTTGTACCATACCTGTTCCAACTGTGAGTACATGTGCTAGTACTGGGTACCAAAAGTTCTGTGTGAACATCATGTGCTTAAAGTATGTTAAAGGGGTCATACCAAGATTTTCTTAAGTCCTTCAGAGTAAACATATACTACCACTAAAGTACAAATGATTTATTAAATATGTATGTAATTTGTTAACTATTTTTATACTTGGAAGTAAAACAACTCAATCTCTGAGGCTCCGCCTTTTGTTCCTTTAAGGTTCCACCCACGTCATGACGTCCCCCTAGATTGAGTCTTTGAGTTAGCCTGGGGGCGGAGCAGACTCAACAGCCTGAAAGGGGCGGTCTCTCTCTGTGACATCAGCACGTGAGGACCTGCTGGTTTTCGTGGGTATGGGAGGGGCTGCTGCAGACGGCGCAGGTTTTTAGAGGATTACTCTTAAACGGATGAACGGATCAAAATACCGCTTTGGGGTTCTTTATAGAGAGGAATGAACAGTAAAATGAACTTAAAGGTTCATGTATGGCCCCTTTAAAGAACACCTTTAACGCAGGTCCTTGAAAGCGCCACACATGCCCTGTAGCTTGATAAACCCTAGCAGAACAGTGCAGAAGCACATGCTGCAGCGTGGCTTCATCCCAGATGGGTCCGGGTGCAGAAAAGCCCGGCAGAGCCAGCGTTTCACTCATAGGAACCATTGTGAGCATCATCAAACAAAAACACATCAAAGACGAGCACAAGCTCTCCAGCAGCTAGAAACCTTTCAAGGCAAGAATGAGATGAAATTACAACATAAAGACACAACATCTTCAGCAGTTTGAAAAGGAAATGCTACACCATGAACAACAAGCCCCAGGTTATTTTCAGACCTGGAGCAGACATGAAATTGGAAATTAGATCATTTTGAGAGGGAAAAAAAAGTAACTTTTGAGTCTAAACATTTGCTTTGATATCATTTTTCTGATGGGAATACCTTTATGGCTCAAGAGGTTTCAACATCTGCTGGTTCAAACTTAGAAAAAGAAGAAATCTGAAGTTTATTGATGCAACGAATGTGTCTACATGTGTATACGGTATGATGCAAACGACCACTGCAGGCTGAACGCAGTCGATGCTCACAGTAAAACTTTAAGCCAAAGATATGTGGGTGAGCGTTAAGCTGCGTTGAACTGACTTAAACGCATTAGAAGGTTAAGCTTAACAAAGGAGAAGCTTAGTGCAGATTAGTAACCTGTTTAACCACTTTAATCCATAGTAAAACAACTAAGCCAATT
This sequence comes from Oryzias melastigma, assembly GCF_002922805.2. Taxonomy (NCBI): domain Eukaryota; kingdom Metazoa; phylum Chordata; class Actinopteri; order Beloniformes; family Adrianichthyidae; genus Oryzias; species Oryzias melastigma. The sequence continues at coordinate 24,477,953 of NC_050523.1, read as the reverse complement.
AAAGAGGAGCTTTTGAAAACTTAAGGGAAACTTCCCACAACCTTGTTTTTTATTTTCTTTTTTGGCTTTGTTTCTGCTCATCTCTGATTCACAGGCTTCTGGCAGCTTGAAGCTGGTTGATGAAATGTTGTGCTGGTGTTACCGCTGCAGGACCTCAACCTCTATGGTAAACCTTTCACAGCACAAGGAGAGCCCAACCACCAGCTGCACACACAAAGGTAACACTAACACACAGAATGGACTGCCTCTGCTGCTGGGGAGTCTCCATGTTCTGGTGAAATTTGATTTGTTTGAATGAGTTTTGGGTTATGAAATCCCTGCTCTGCATGATGAACCTGGAGCTGCACAGCTTTCTGCAGCTGACATGAATCTGTTCACTGAAGTTCAGACTGCGCGTCAGTGCTCGTTACCTTGCTGGTGCTTTCTTCATATGCTCTCCAACAAATGTGGCGTTGGTCATCCCCATCAGGGTGTTGGCCAGCGAGATGACAGACAGGAGGTGCTGCGTGGTCACTGCCCTCGACAAGCCGTACGCCCCCTTACCCACAATGTCTGACAGAGTCAGCTTCCTACCAGTTGCCAGGGACAACTGACGCAGCAAGGACTCCTGGAAGGAGACAGACGAAGAGAGCTGTTGATGCGATCCACACCATGCAGTGACCTTGAGAGACGACTAGACCACAGGTGTCAAACTGCAGTCCTCGGGGGGCCAGTGTGCTGCTGGGTTTCCTGTAACTCTGCCCTTGCAGCCTCTTCTTGGTAAAACACACCTGACCCAGGTGATGAGCAGCAGGTGAAGCTGGGACCTCTGAAGAACCAGCAGCAAACTGGCCTCCAGGACTGGAGTTCCCTCGTCTAGCCTTTAATGTAGGGGTGTCAAACTCAATCACACAGGGGTCAAAATCCAAAACACAACCGAGGTCACGGGCTGAACTGGACAAACATTTATTGACACTCTAGAG
>NC_050523.1:24454322-24474107 GCF_002922805.2 Oryzias melastigma | reverse complement strand
TAACTCTGTATTTCAATTTGAAAGATTACCTGTTTGCTTATTTGGTAACATTTTAATCAGCACAACCGCACTTATGTAACACTACCTTTATTTAGTCATTTTTACATGTTGTATTCACACACTAGACATAAAATCATGCAAAATCAGAAAATTCCATCTGGAAAAATGGGATTCATTTTGCTGTGGACACCTCAAAAATGTTTAACAAACTGTTTTCACAACATAGAATGAAAGTTTTAGGTATAATTTTAAAAAAACAACAATAATAAAATTTGTCAACAAACTAATCAACATTTCTTTTTTTCTTCTTCTTTTTTCCAGCTTTTTCCTTTTTTGCCATAAACTTTCTTTATTATGCTTGTGAAAAATAATAAAACTATTTTTTTGGGAAAACTTTGATCCAGCTGGATTTCAGGTCGCTGATCACAGGTGGGGGCGTGTCTGTCTTCTCCAAACTGTTTGCCTCACGCGGCGTCGGTGGGCGGGACTTTCACATGGAACCGTGGAGTTTCCTCAACTTTTAGACAACGTTGATGCTTGTTATTGTGGAAAATTCCTTTAGGCCCAATCCCAAAATAAAATAATGGTCAGTTTCCGCTTTGGATTTCTCATAGCAGACACCTCTATTTAGCTCCGCCTCCAGAGGTGTCTGCTATGAGAAATCCAAAGAGGAAACTGACCATTATTTTATTTTGGGATGGGGACATTAACTTACGAATTATTTATTAAAATAGAAGATCGTTTTTTCCAAAAACTATAAATAAATGCCATAATATCTCTTTAATTTAATAAAATCTCAATCACAGGATATAAAGAAAAGTTTAAGTTTATTTTAGACAGAGTTTAATTACGCTGATCTCACAGCTGCACAGCAGGACGCCTGAGCGCGAGTAATAAATATTAACCAATTAATTATGTTTTATTGACCGGGCGCGTACGTATATATAGACACATGTTGACATTTGCCAAAAAATGACGGGATCAAACCTCTGTATGAGTTCAATAACGTGATTCATTACAGCAGACCAGGAGAAGCAAACAGACGGTGTGTTTTGGAGCTGACGTTTGCAGAATGATGACCAGGACCCAACTGTGCTGGGTAAAGACTCCCCATCTTAACGGTGTGGAGGCAGGGACAATAACTGCTCCAAATAAGGTTCTCACCGCAGCATTTTAATCGCCACTGATGTGACACGGTTTCCTATCATGAACAATCACAAAGAGTACTTTGGATATTGTGACTCTTTTGTTTTTCTCTGTTCTAAAGAGCATCTTAGAGTACAGTTATCAAAAAGGTTAGTATAAATAAGAGGGAGCTGAGCAGAACCCCTCCTGATTGGACCAAATGAATCTGTGTGTGCGGCCCGTCTCCGCTCCCCTTCAGGCTCAGATCCGTTCACAGATCAGTGCCTGCAGCAGAGGACAAACTCAAAGTCACACAGAGGAATCAGACCAGCATCAGCTGTAAACACACTGATGGAGGGCTGGGCCTGAAAGGGAGAATTGTTTGGGTTTATAGTCTGACATTTCATGGTCATTATCCGTCATTACTCTCAGCGGGGAGAACACAAAGGTGTTGTGAGGCACGGTGAGGGCTGATGAGAGAAAGAAATGTCAGAGGCGTGGAGAGAAGAAAAGAGGATGAGAATGTGACAGAACAGCGGCGCTGGACAGATTGCAGGGGTTGTGTGCATTTTCAGTAAAGAGCTGTGATTATAGCAGTTATAGCAGAGGGAGAAAAAGGGACAGCACAAAGGTTATCTGCTGAAAGCGCCGCAAGAAAACAGCCCCAACCCATCATCGGGGGCTGAATGGCTTCTAAGTGAACCTGTAAAAGTCAAGCTGTAGCAGCAGCTGAACTAAACGCAGTTCAAACACTAAATCATTTACGCTGTTTGTTTTCAGTACTGGGGTGCACCGTGTGGGCGGAGTTTGATCTGCCACAGCAACTCAGACCATCCAAGCCCGACAGGCTGACATCAGCCAAGCCAACAGTCGTCAGAAAACAACCAACTCATATGTTTAAAGCGTCTTACCTTTTTGAAGTTGCACTCCAATCATCTACTGATCCATTTTCAAAGTGTTTCCAGAGATCTTTTAATTATGATTATATGACTTTTAGCCAAAATCGAAAAACCTGTCTCATTCTCTAGGACATAGCTGCTGCAGAGCGGCAGCAGTTCATTAGAAATTCACCTCAGAATTGTGTCTGGAACTACTGGCAGGGAGAAAGCAGTGAGGAAACCTTAAAGTCAGACGTAGCTGAAGCTAGTGTCCGGTTGTTAGCCAACACTTTAACGTTAAAGGGAAAATCTTCATCACAAAGTTTAAACATTTCACAGAGAAAGAAGATTCAATCAAATAAAGCTGCTGATTTGTTGAAACTTGTAAAAGGGACATTTGAGAAATTTCCTGAGCAAAGCTGAATTAGGTTGAGAAATTTGAGCACAGAAAATGTTCCTTTGAGTTGAAAAAATAACCAGTGACTGAGGATTTATGTAAAGAGAAAATATGATCAACCTGTTTGCCCTGAAAGATAATCAAAATCAAAAATGAGTGTTAAAAAGACCTTCTATGGGGGGAAATTTTCAAATCAGAAACCATTTCTACAAATCAATAACTTTTTTCAAGAAATCTTCATCATCTGCATAAAAAATATCCACAGATATTTTAAGATTTTTTAAACAAAATTTCTTGTAGTAGCATTTTATTTTGAAAATATATTTTCATAAACCAGAAGCTTAAAAATGCCAATCATGGCCCAGTTTGGACCGGTCTGAGAAAATATTGTCCAATTCAGACCGGTCCGTGGCCTTAAAAGGTTAGGGAGCACAGCGCTTGAGTGTTCAGGTGATGTTCTTATCCAGTTTCAGTCACTCCTTAACTGGAATAAAAACCGGTAATTACCACATCACTAACACATTGGTATTAACTTCTATTAAGGGAGTGGGGGGGGGGTATTGTGTATGCTTTTGGTTTTTAAATGTAAAATGCTTCAGGTTGTAAAAAGTACTTTTTTAAAAGAAAAGTTTGATTGGTTCTATCAATTTCCATACCGACCTTAACCTTAACTGTAACCAGGTGATGTCTAAGCTCAACTTTAAACTGTCATTCATTCACACCTCATCCCTCAAAAAAAAACAGAATAGGACATTTGGCCTCATTAGGACTGTCCAAAAGTTGTAATAATGCCTTATCATAGAGTCAGTAAATACACCAGAAAGTGTCCTAAAACACACACACTCCAACTCACCCAGACCTTTCGTCTTTTAATTGGTCTCTGACTTGGGCCCGTTATCGGATCAAGACGACCTTTGTGTCTGTGTTTACAGGTGTGCTCTACCTTTTTTCTTCAGACAAAGGCTGACAAAAAACAACATCATTGAAGACAGATGAGATTTTTCACCTGTGGATCACGGATACATCCGAGCCTCACGGAAACCAGGAGAAAACCATCCTGTCAGAAAGTTTATTTTACCAGAAAAGATCCAAAGAGGAAACAAAAGAAGAGCCTTTGACTAAAAAAAAAAAGAAAATGCATTTAACAGACAAAAACCAGAAGACTTTACTCCAATTATGGATTTATTGAGACTGCTGTTCCCACACAGCCTAATAATAATGCAGAGTATTCAGTAACCGGCTGTCTAATGTTACGAGGATGCTCATATTAACGTTTTCAAACTGTGGATTCATATTTATTATTATATCTAGAAAATCCCAGTTTTAGTGACCAACTTTTTTTTTCTGTGTTTGTCCACCTTAAGTCAGACGAGGCTGAAGTTGACGTCTAATTTCTTAGCTTCCACTTTGACAGTTATGGGTTGAGGGAGATCTATATCGGATTTTATTGGTTTTTCCACTATATCTAGTGTAGAAATAAAGTTAAAGCAGCTGTGGATATTTTACAGAAGATGAAGATAAACTTTATTCTCAAAAGTTAAGAGAACAAAAATAAATGAATTAATGAAAATATTGGTGACATTAAACCGGTCTGTGGCATTAAAAAGGTTGGAGATCATAGATTTACACCAAATTACAAGTTACTTTTTGCAAAAGAATGGATTCCTCTTATGAAATGTTAGAAATCATTCTGGCGTTCTCTGCTTCATCGACTGTAAACCACAGGCAAACATTTTACGTTTCGCTCCATGTCTCCGCCCCTCAGAAAGTCCAGGAATCCTCCTGAAGAAAATCCTCACTAACACCCAAACTGAGCTAACCTGTGGATGACCCGGAAATACAAACAGCCTCCAGGAGAGAGGACAAATGTAAAAAAACTGAGATTTTTGTTGTATGACGCATGACGCTTCATGAGCATCTCTGTGGTTCAGTGGTGGAGTGTCCACCCTGAGACTTGGACTCTGAAATGCAAACCTTCACCAGACCCTCAGAAACCAATGACAGCCCTCCAATCAGGCTCCTGATTGGTCCAATAAGCATAAGTCTAACTGCAGGGGCCCAGAGGGCCCGACCCCTCCTGTCTCTAAACTGGTTTGTTTTCTTGTATTTCGGAAAGTGATGAGAGCTGTGGTTACCTTATCTGCATTGTCAGCAGCCAGCAGGTTGGTGGCCAGCGTCTGCAGCTTGTGCTGGGCCATGTTCTTCAAGGCTGCCAGGCTGCGGCGCGTCATGGCTTGCTTCAAGTTTACTGCCGAGTGGCTCAGAGCGTCCACGGTGGCTGGAGCCAGCTCGTCACAGGCGTTCAGGATCTCCACGGCGGTTATCCCCATCACGCAGCGATCCAGCGCTCCTGGATCACACAGAGGAGACACAGTCCATTCATGCTTTGGGGTACAGGGAGTGATCCTCCTCTGCCTGCAGGGGGTGCTCTAGACTTCAGTCTGACAATGAGGGGAGAGGAGCAGTTCCAGCATTCAGAGCGTTTCTAAAACATCTTCATCAAGTTATTTCACAGTCCAGGTCGTCTTGGGACGCTGCACAAAACCAAACAACACCACAGATCAAGAAACTTAACAAACCACACTCTCCTCACCTGTATCCATCTGCCAGACATAGACAGAACCATCAGAGCATCCCACCACCAGGTAGTCGTCAGCCGGACGCCACTTGATGACTTGGATGGGAAAGAGGTGTCTCGAGGCCAGCATGATGCACTTCCTCTCCCGGAGGCTGAGCAGCCCAACCGAGTGGTCACTGGCCACTGAACAGACGCAGTGCTGCACCCGAGTCTGCAGGGAGAGGAGCGGTCACAACAGGAAATGCACACAACCATAATTACACAAAATATGTCATTTTTGAGATTTGTTGTGGTAAAATTGAATTGTCTTTCTGTGGAGCTTCTCTAACAAAGGGATGAATGTTTTCAGTTATTGTGTAGCTGTGGTCACACTGAGGTCAGTCACTGCTCAACACGAAGGGATTAACCCTTTATCACCTGAGGCGTCGTTGGTGGCGTTTAAACAAAAAATCTTTAATGTACTTCAACTTTTCAACCATTAACCTGATCATTCCAGTAGTGAATCTACTGGAATGATCAGGTTAATGGTTGAAAAGTTACAGTAAATCAAAGAACATTAACACAAAAACACATTTATCTTCATTCCTGACACTAAAAGTCTGAAAGGAAATGGACTGGGGTGTGCGTGACTCCAACAACAGAGACAAAACGGAAGTCCCAAGTCTTACGCTGCAGTTTTCGGGGGGCACGATGAGCTGCGTGATCTCCCCCCCATGAACACAGAAGATGTGCTTCATCTCTCCGGTGAAAATGTCCCACACAATGACGGAGAAGTCCACCCCTCCAGACACCAGGGAGCGCTGGTCATAGCGTGCCGACACCTGGTAGGGGTAGAGGACGCAGGTCACCTTGTTCCGATGACCTCGCAGTGTGCGGTGGGGGGGCCAGCCTGGAAAACAAGCCAGGACCACGGGAGTCTGAGATCATGATGTGTGTGGATACAGACACAACAGACACACTTCTCTTTTTCGAGGATTAAAACCAGATTAAATCTAATGGGGTTAGCATCTGATAAAAAGGAATTATTTGTCACAAAAGATAAAGTTTTGATCTCATTGTTTCAAATATAACTAGAAAAGTTGCATTACCTGCGATAATGCTAGCGTGAATGCTTTTTGCTGAAAGTATTCACATTACTGCTGAAGGGATTTGCCGAAAAAGCAAAAACTATTTATAAAATGTTTCATTTGCTAAAAGACTGAAACTTTCATTAAAGAATTATGAAAGAGTACTAAAGTTGACCTAAATTTCTAAAATAATTTGTAGTAAAATTGCTTAAAAATCCCTAATACATGCCAATTTTGCACAAATATTTAATGTTACTTAAATATAAGGCAAGCTCGAAATGAGCCCCAAAAGCTAGCCCGTTGCTTAAATACTAGCTAAACTCCAAAACAGCCGAAAATTCCTCAGTAAACTAAATTAGTCAAAAACTTTAGCATGTGTTGGTAAAATAGAAGCTAAACTCTAAATAAGTCAATGAAAACCTCGGTAGATAATAAATTAGCCAAAAATGTTAGCATATTGCTAAAATATTAGTTAAACTCTAAATTAGCCTAAAAAAAACCCCAATAGATAACAAATGAGCTTACCAAGCATTCACTCAAAATAAGTGCATTTTGCTGTGTTGAATGCTCACAACTTTGTTAAACTTTACAAAACTCTGACTCCATATATTATAAAGTAACAACTAATCGACTATTAAATTAGTCGTCCAGTATTTTAATGACTAATTGCGTCAGCCCTATTCATCCTGCATGCTGGCTTTCTCCTTTACTGGTGCGTAACAACGCACAGGCTCGTTTCTTCCTACAGGCGAACTAGGTAAGTTGCCTAGGGCCCCCAAGTCTCTAGGGGGGCCCCAAGCGACATGTTTAACTTTTAGTGAGTTGAATTAAAATGTCTACTTTTTCCTGTAGCTATTTCCTGTTTTTATTGAACTTCTTATATAAGTAAATATAGACTATACATAAAATCAGCTGTTGCTGATGGTTTTTGGTATTATTGAGTTTTTGAACTGCACTGTTAGTGAAGTAGCTGGTGACGCCCCAAAGAAATGGAATGAATGTAACCTGTAATTAATTAATTGAATTAATCAATTTTAATCGCAAAGATTTTTAACCTAATAATTGCTGTTAAAAGCCTCATTTTGAGGTATTTTCTGATAAAGGAAAAGTCTGACTTTCTCCAGAAAATCTCTAGCGTGCAAATCCGCGCTGCAACTTCTCATCTGTCCCACTTTTTTAAATGTATTTTTTTAGAGTAAATGTCCACCTGCACACCTCTGTACATTCCTTACTTGGAATACACAGTAAATATGTCACTTTCAAAAAAGGATCTTGGAGCAGGCAGGGCTGACATGCTTGCAGTTGTTGTTGTTGTGGCAGCTTCACCTCTGCGCAGCATGTGCTCGCCCTGCAGCAGCTGCACGATGGCCGTCTGAGTGGCAGGAACCAAGATGATGCTGCCGTCTTCTCTGCCGCACACCAGCCGGCCCTGGGAGGGGATGTACACGCTGGCCGTCACCTGTAGGGGGAGCCAAAGTCCACATTGTGAGAGGCCAACACACAAACAGACAGATACCACTTTTATCCTGTTCCATTAAAATTAAAGTTCAAAAATATCAAGTTTACAAACTGCAAGAAGTTGTTTTCTAAGAGAAGAGCAGCTGTATCGCTGTCTTTAATGCTTAAATGTTACATGAAATAGAGGAAGCTCCGTGGAGCATCCTGTGTTTTAACCTTGATGGGTTCTTCTTTGCCCGGCAGGACGCTGAGCTGGTCGATGATGCCTGCAGAGACGGGCTTCAGCTTATCGAACGCCTCCTGCAGGCTGATGGTGGATGACACCTGCAGCTCTGAACAGGAAGAACAGCACACACGTGTGAAATCAGGGAACCACAAGCACAAACTCGAGCAGGAATGAAGCTCGTCCTCAAGAATATGGAGCAGAAATGTCTACAGGAGGTCCAGGAAGGCTTTGGTCTAGAGACATTCACACTTCTGCTCAACAAACAATGATTTCATGTGCATGCACAACATCCCCTCAATGCAGGTTGGTGGACTTGTTGATAGTGAAGCAGAGGGCGAGGGGTCACCTGCACAGGTGGCAGCTGTCTGACGGGGCGTGGAGTCGGGAACGCTCCACAGGGACAGCCGGCCTGCTGAATCCCCCTGGATCAGGAGCTTGTGGAAGGGCTCCCGGCGGCCAAAGAAGAAGCGCGTGACAGGGGGACAGATGAGGAGCTGCAGGGAGAAGACACGGGTCACAGAGTCACTCTCTGAATCTCTCCTTTCTGCAGGAGGGCAGGTGAATCTCCCATGAGGCCTTGCAGCATCATAATCATACCAAACTGTGTTGTTTCTACTAGAGAAGTGCTAGTGTGAAGTGAAGCAGCTGGGCATGCTCTCCTGAGACCACAGAGACACGACAGCAGTAAACTGGACAACAGAACCACACACCTGAGAGTCAACACAACTTTACTGGAAACTAAAGCTCATCAAAGCACTTCCTAAAAACCAGCCAAATAAAACCCGTTACGCTGGGATGGAGGTCATGTGACCCACTGGCCAAGTTTTCTGGGAACCTCTGAATCATTTGTGGCCATCATACATGAGTGAGTGTGTGCTGGTGTGTATTAGGGCTGCCACGATTAGTCGACGACTTTTAAGATAGTCAACCACAGTATGTATCTCCACTCTGCTTGAAATGCCACTTGGAGAGAGGAGCATACTGTATTTTCACTGTTAGTGGGAACGTCACCAAATTTTCTAGTTTTTGGTCACATATTTCTTATGAATCCGTGGGATCTTTAAATTGAAAATCAAGAAGGATCCAGGGGTCTAGTTGCTGGGCTTCCCCTCAAAGGTGTTACAAATTCCTAAATGATATCTCCTGCTCCTGGAAAAACTCCTCTGGATTGCTCGGAAATGTATCTTAATAAATTGGATTAGAGTCACCCCACTGTCAGTCTGTGGTACAGAGAAGTTTTTAGTATACTTCCTCATGAGAGGCTGCACGCAGTTATGAAAGGAAAAGAAGAAATGTTTTGGTCAACATGGTCTCCGTTCTTAAATTACCTGCCTGCTGACTTAAAGGACCTACTTTAAAAGGGACAAAACGTTCATTTGTTCCCTTAGCTCATGAGTAAAGGTCTACGGCCTGGAACATCTGACTTCTGATGTTGTTGTGTATGTTTTTGATGTGCATTGAAGACCGTTTACGTTTCTGTGTGTTTTGTAGGTTGTCTGGGGATGGGGTGTGGAGGGGGGTTGTTGCTGTCTGCTATTGTTTGGACATTTTTCATATTTGAAATAATAAAAAAATAATAGTAGATTAGTTGCTTATTTATTTTTTCTTTTTCTTAAAGAGTCGGTCGGCCATTGTCTTTGGCACACATGCGCAGTAGTGCTAATCCGGGTCAGTGGTGATGTCACAGGGAGTTCTGGGAAGACTCGGGTACCATAACAACACGCCAATGACTTGAGAGCTTGTGTTCCACAGCAGCACTACAGTGATGCATGAACAGCTGAAGAGGAAGCACACTGTGACTGAGGATGATAACGATGAAGAGGGATCATCGTCTAGCTAAGCTAACATTAGCGCAAACAGAAAAAACTAAAAAAAGATGCTCCTCTATGATGGTAGAATTAAAATGAGGGGCGTTTCCCCACACTGTCAAGGCTAAATGTTTGTGTGCACCCCTGCAACCTGGACCCCATCAGAGTGAAATGTCTCTGCTGAAGGAATGTCTGCTCTAAAACGAGACTAAATCTTTCTGAAGACATGGAGAAATGATCACTTTCCTGCTACCAGCAAGAACATCCGACAGTCTGGAGTTCTATAGAGTCAGAGTGTAGAGAAGATGAACACAGTTGTGAACATTCAACACCACAAAATGAACTTTAGTTCTATTTGAGTCAGAGAGACTAAAACTTAATCTTTAGGGAAAATAGTTCCTCGTTTCAGATGCTGACCTCATTTGAAAATAATAATTGACGATTAAAATGATCGTTAGTGGCGACCTCACTTGTGTATCAGTGATGAATCTTTCTCCCAACAGTTGATGGAACTATGAAAGTTTGGGAGTGTCTGCCTTTTGGTAAAGCAGTAAACGAGCTGCAGATGCAGCATCATTCATATGAAGCTTTTGTCACGGGGGACCGTATGGGTGCTGAGGGTTTGGGTTGTAGGGAAGGGGGCATCTTTAGAGGAGCATAGGTGTGTCTTTCAGTTCCCTTGAGGCTCATGCAGACACCTTAAGGGGATAGTGAAGATGGAACGTACCATTATCGTGAGTGGTACTGTACACAGAACATATTCAAAGTTAGAGTAAAAAGCTGGATTTCTGTGAGAAAACTGAGAATGTGTCCAAATGCTCCAGAAACTTCATGGCAGACCCGTAAAATCCAACCCTTCCCATCATAGAGGAATGCTTTTATCCAAACTCCATCTTTCACAAAGGTCACAACCACAGCTTTTTCTGCAGAGATGTCATATTCTGCTCTGGAAATACAGATTTTACACATCTGGGGCTGACGAACACTTATTTTTTTCTAAATATGAATGCTCTATTTGCAAATATGTCTATGCTGATCGGGTTCCATGATGTGTTCTATAACAGCTGCAATGCTGTGCTGGAGGTTTTGCTGTCAGAAAATGCTTTTGCACAACTAACTAACTCACTCTTTTTAAGTAGAGGGGTCACATGACCTCCATCCCGTTACATTTGTTTTAAGAGAATCGTGCCGTCGGTCCACGTTCAGACGAGCTTTAAAACAGTGGTGAACATAATCACAGAGAACAGCTGCGCCGCATGCATCACTGCATGGATTTAAACAGCAGGCAGTAACTGAGCAGGCCAAGAATCGACCGTTCTGACGCTCTCCTGAGAACAGGTCCACTGACCTCTGCAAGAGAAATGAAGAGTTTAAATGTAAAGAGAGCAAAGACCTTTAATCCAGCTCCCCAAACCCAGCTGCTGTCTACAGGAGAAACATGCGTGAACCAGCGTGTGTTCTGTTTCTCACCACGGGCCTTCACAGCTCTACAAACACAAACGTTTCATCTGCAGTGACTACTCCTTTCACAGCTGTGTGGAGGATTCTCAAACACAGGAATTCCCAAAGCAACGTCATCACAAGTTAGAGCCTGAAAGATGTTAACTGTAGGTCTGTAAATTCAAGACTGCTGCAGGAACCCTGCTGGCTTTTTCCTCCCCGTCATGGAGAACATGATGATTCAGTGAGAACATTCAGAGGAATCTGGATTTCTGTGTAACATGCAGCTCCTGTCATAAAAAACTACTGCTGCTGCTGTCAGACGGTCAAAGCAGACTGATTACATCCACAAAGAAAACTAAACCTGAAACTCTCTTCAACTTTCTGCCAAAACTATCAAAACCACCAAGCCGTGAGCAGGAGGTGCCAGCAGCTGGAGCGTTGAGGTGATCCACCGGGTGATGGGATGACGCTGTGAGCACCAGAGGAGAGGGCCGCCGCGGCAGCTATGGTGGCAGAGCAGCGAGGGATGGCTGAGGAGAGTGCAGGGCGATGGGTTAATTCAGCTCCTCTGCGGGGCGTGGGGGCAGAGAGGGAATGTAGTGCCACCGTGTGCCAGATCACACTCACTGCACACCAACTTTAAACACACAGGAGGAAAGGAAGAGGACACCAGCACACAGTGACTTGGACATGGCTGATTTGAGAAACTAACATGTTTTCAGATGCTACTCTAGATTTAGGCAAAGTTTTTAGCAACATTGCTCCTTCAAAAAGTTGTCATATATTTCTACTCAAAGGTGTCAGATGAAGATGAGCGGCGTGTTCCTGTCACATGATGGTGTGCTTCATCCGTGTTTGACTCCAGAAACCCTGACTAAAAACCCAAAAGCAGCTTTGGGGCTTTGCATGCATCTTCATCAGCATGAAGACAGATGAGGAGGGTGATGGTGCTTCTGAAGGAGCAGACGGGCTTTAGTGGGAGAAGAGCATGAAACCAGAGTGAGTTCAGGCCGTCAGGCAGGAAGAGACGAAACCACGAGGGCACCAAAGCAGGACATCGTCCAGCTCACAGTCCTGACCCCCTCTGCAAACTACAGACACTTTTTCTCTGGGGCTTTTTCAGCATCAGTTCTATGATCAGGAAACAACAAGACATTGTTGGATTTATGAACTCGAAATTTTGGAATTAGAAAAATTTAGTTTTCATTATTGAGCCAGATCATTTAAATCAGGGGTCCACAAACTACGGCACACGGGCTGGATCAGACCCTCCTCCCCATTTTTCCCAGCCCCCCCACAAACTATCAGAAACGCTGATGGAGACCCACATAGAACGAGACTATTTATTCCACCCTTCTGCAGTCTGAACTATGACGGGAGAGGAGAGAATATTTATTTGGTTATTAAGGTGATATACTTTTCCTTATTTCTTCATTATTTTTTTCCATAATTTGTTTTAATCTCTGTTGCTCTTCAGCTCTTCGGATCATTGAGCTATTAAAATATTCAGCTCTTTTAATACTATCTTTTTCAAGCGTTTTGGCATTTACTAAGGATTTCTAGGCTAATTTAGATATTAGCTAATGTTTTAGCCACATAATAGCTGTTTTGGCGGATTTAGCCTTTTTCAGTTTTTTTGGTTTATTTGGCATTTAGATAATATTTCAGCTACATGCTAGCTGTTTTTGCTAATTCTGAATTGTTGTTGTTGTTTTTTAGGCTATTTTGGCCTTTAGCTTATATTTTGGCTACATGCTAGCTGTTTTGGCTAATTTAGCACAGGGTTTTTAGTTCTCAGTTTCAGCATCTTCAGCTATTAGCACTAGCATCTTCAGCCGCCACATTGTGGCTATGTGTGGTTTTCTGGAAAACCATAAATGTTTACGTTTAGACTGTGATTGTTACACTCTTTCTGTTGTCCTACAAACCGATCCCGGCCTCACATCAGAGAAGAAAACAGGTAAGTGGCCCTCACTAGAAAAACTTTGGGGACCCCTGATCCAAATGAATGCTAAAACTAGTACAGTCACTCAATAACAGAGTATTAAAGGCAGATAATGTCAGTCTCCTATTAAATAATTAGGATTAGATCAGCTCATTTATTCACATGAAACCCCTCTAAAGATCCACTCCAATGAAAATCATGTTTTAACAGGTTCTTGTGGCATTTTCCCACAAGCCTTCATCTCGCCGTGCTGTAGGGCGGAGAGGTTTTATATCCAGACTACCAGAAGATTTTATTACAGACACTGCTAATACATTTTATTTACTCTGCACTTTTTATTTACATTTTATTTATTCTTTCTCATTACTATTTTTAGTCATTTTAGTCTATATTTATCACACTCATATTTTTATCATGTCCAATAATCTGTTTTTATCTTCGTTTTATGTGTACCGCATTGTTCTTATGTAAATAGTTTTACTGTCTTCTGAGTGTGACTGCTGGTTTGCATGGATGAGCTACCAGACATGGAATTTCCCTCTGCAGAGATTAATAAAGTATCTTCTATCTTTTCTAATGATGGAGGACACAGCTTTATCCATTAACACCTGAGGCGTCGTCAGTGACACTTACAAAATCTTTAACATACTCTAACTTTTCAACCGTTTATTGAAAAGTTTATTGAAATTATTGAGTTATTGTGTTAACGGTTGAAAAGTTAGAGTAAATCAAAGAACATAAACACTGGAGCTCAGGTGTTAAAGTTTTAAAACTGCAGATAAACTAGAGAACTTGATTTTGGTTAAAATTGCATTATTATAATTAAATGCCACTAGGAACGCTTTTAAATCAGATCAAAAGATAATTGGAATGGAACTTTAAAATGTTTTCTTTTTCTAAAACTGAAGATTATTTGTTCAGAAAAACAGAAAAAAAGTAACTTTCATAATTATGTTTGCAGTTCTGTAGTATCTTCACCTCACAGCTCTGACGTGACGCTGCGTACGTTCATTTGCAGCCTCTGAACTCTACAGAGGACCTGCAGCGCTGGGAGTGAATGGAGCTGGAATCCGTCAGTGTTGCAGAGGGATGGGAGTGTGAGCCGCTGAGTCGATGCCAGCATTTCTATTGCCGTCCTCACACTTTGCTCCTCTCGTCTGGCTGAGCTGCAGGGGAACTTTGAGGTGAAGTTTGTCTGATCTGAGCACAGTTGAGAAAGGACCACATCACAGGTTCAGCATGTTCTGCTGTTGATTTTCATGTTCCGTCGTTAAAGACTCTGGATTTGACTGCTGGTTATTGAGTGTTCAGCTGTTAAAACGTGCAGGTGGGTCAGAGTAGAATCAGAAAAGTACAAATGACTTCCAGAACAAATACAATGGAGATGGACAGTTGAGTGAAGGAACTGGGTCAGAACTTCTCAAAATATTGTTTTTTTAGGCGACACTAGACTGGAACTATGCAGTCAGCAGCAGGAAGACACTTTCAGGAAAAGAAGAAGATTTATGTTTTTGGGCTCCGTCCCTAAGCCGGATCCGGCTAGTTGCTTTGGCTAATTTAGGCTTTTAGGATATTAGCTATTAGCTATTTTATCAGCTACATCGGGGGTAGGGAACCCTGGTCCTCGAGAGCCGCCTTCCTGCATGTTTTCCAATACACCCTGCTCTGGCATGTTCTTATTGGCTGGACTCACCCGAACCAGTCCCTACTCATGACTGATTACCTGCTATACAGGAAAACATGCAGGAAGGCGGCTCTCGAGGACCAGGGTTCCCTACCCCTGAGCTACATGCTAGCTGTTTTGGCTAACCTAAGTCTTCTTTTTTCCGTTTTTTTAGGCTAATTTGGCATTCAGGTAATTTTAGCTGCCTATCAGCTTCAGCGTTTTCAGCTATTACCTTCAACAATTTCAGCTATCAAGTTTAGTGTTTTCACCCATCAGCTTCAGCTTTTTTAGCCATCAATTTCAGCATCTTCAGGTATCAGCACTAGCATCTTCAGCAGCTAAATTCATCTTACAGCATTCACACTAACATTATCACAGGTAATGCTTTATATTTAGTTCATAATTATGTTAAAAAGTTACAGTTTTAAAGTTTTAATCATGTAGTTTCATTGTTTTCAATAAATGTTTATCCTGTTTGGCCCGTGACCTAAGGTGTGTTTTGGATTTTGGCCCCCTGTGTGATCGAGTTTGACACCCCTGATCTAAACCAATCAGCAGGCTGTTTGTGGTGGCACAAACGTAACGCTGAGAGTTAAATTTTGAACACAAAATCAAAGACAGATTGAAAGCAAGATGAGACACTACTAATCTAATAACGTTTGTACTGCAAATGTATTTTTTTTAAGACTAAAGAAAAGTTTGCAAACGCAAAAAGGTTTTTGAAAGCAAACATGAAACATTTTTATTTGCAAATCAATTTTCTTTTTTTTTTGCATCTTAGAACATTTTTGAATTCAAAACTGTGACTTTTGCTTGCAATGTGGTGGCACAAAAATCACTCCTTAGTATTTAAGTCCCGTGATGCTCTGCTGCAGACTGGACAGTCCACCCATGCCAGAGTTACTTCAACACAGAGTACTGACCTGAACTATAGAGAAAAGTAACCAATGGAGAAGCAGGAATCTGAACCTGTGGTTTGGTCCTTTAGAATCACATTTGGCTTCATCTAAACTGCATTCTATATACGATTTATTTTTAAGGCTAAAATGAAGTGACTCCAGATTTAAAGCCTGGCTCTCTCTGCGGTTAGTCTTTGCAGCTCATCCAGGATGGAGACATGCTCCCTCTTCCTGCCTGGGGCTTTCAGAGCAGTTTTCTGGGGCTTACGGGAGCCTCTAGAGGCCGGTGTTGGTATAGCTGCTCTGGGGTGTAGAGCTCCAAGTCGTACCCGCTGGCAGGGAGGCATATCACCTCCACCGCCACCTCCTCCTCACCTCCCTCTTCTTCCGTCTGAGAGAAGCGAGGAGGGCATGGGGGGGAGGGGGCGTGGCAAACAGCAAACATAACAAAAGGCAGATAAAACAAATTAATACATACAAGACAAGAAATCATAAATACAATTATAGATACACAAACGTTTACACGCACAGATACCAACACAGGGAGATCGAGAATGAAAAAACAAAAGAGGGAGCCGGGTTGACCCGTGCAGTCCCGGGCCGCTTCATTCAACGTCTGCCGCCACGGGGCTTCACGGGTTCAACGCCAAAACAAACGGAGGAGAAAGCTGCAGTCAGACGACCACTGAGCCTCATCACTGCTTCAGCTCAAAGGAGGAGCTAGAAGAGCTTACAGTTTGAGGAGTAGTTTATTAAGGATACGTTTTAGCTCACATTTAGGTATTATCAGGAGTTAATTAGTGTGGAGAACACCAGAGTGTTCCTCTTCACATTTAAATGGTCAATTAACCCTCTAACACCGGAGCTCCAGTGTTTATGTTCTTTGATTTACTGCAACTTTTCAACCGTTCACACGATCACTTCAGTAGATTGTGAGGGAGAAAAGCAACTCGACGAGCCGCTTCTGGAATGATCGTGTTAATAATTGCAAAGTTACAGTACGTTAAAGATTTTGTGTTTAAGCGTCACCGACGACGCCAGCAACAGTTAAATATTCTTCTTTCTTCAGGTTTGCTTTCCACCTTCAGAAAAGTGTGTTTAATCTTTAATTATCTGCTTGGCTTTGCAGAGGCAGAGATGAAGCTGACATTTAAAAAAAAATAAAGTTTATTTAAATCTACCCTTTTTAAACATCTACCTCACTCAGCTGTCTAAACGTTCCAGGTGTCTGTAAAGCTTTTTTTTAATGTTAAATATTTTGAAAGGAAAAAAAATGTTTTTTCTTTGGGGAAAGAGTCTAATATTCACAAAAATGTTTTTTGGTTTTTAGTAAATAAATATCTTTATGATGAAAGCTTTGCTATTCTTGAATTCAAAAAGGGAAAACGTGGTCATGTTTAGAATTCTCGTCATAAATGATAGTATTTAGAGTTAATCGACTCTAGATCTCTGAAAGAACAGGTAGGGGATGCAGAAGGCTGACCTGCTTGTCTGCACGCTCAGCGATCTTGTAGATGAGTGGAGGAATTGAACCTTCTTTGGTTTTCCCAATGTCACTGCGGAAATGTTCACTGGCAGACAGACAGCTGAGGACACAAAAGACACCAGACTTAGAAGATTCTGTGAGGGCCGCTGCTCAAAAACATTTGACTCTTTTCAAGATTTTTTCTTGTGGATTTGTCACACTTTAGATTTTCTTTACGTTGAATTTTCCTCCAAGTATTTGTTCTGCTTAGCTTCTTAAAAATAGTTATTCCCCTGTTTTGTTTAATCATAAATACAACAGATTTTATCACATTGTTCTTAAAACGTTAAGTTAAAGACCAACTCAAAATTGTGCTTGAAAAATATGCTATTTTTCTGATAAAGGAGAACAAATATAAAGAAAAAGATTAAGACTGCATGTCTCAGTATTTCTTATTCAAATCTTTGTGAGTCAGGAACAGAAACAATTCAGTCAAATCTGTGATGTAGAAAACCCACTGAGCAACCACAGGCTCCCTGCTCCTCTCCATTCTGATCATCCACTTGTAGACAAATAGATCCATGAACGTCTTTGTTTTCCTGGTCTGAGCTGGAGTCTGGATCTAAACTGGATCTGAACGATATTCCTCACCATTTTCAACTAGGAGTTGTGAGGGGCTATAAACTAGAGGGAGAGTGTGTAAACAAAGGCATGATGGGAAATAAGAACAGGCCATCAGTCCCAGATGCATTTCTAATGAGCTCATGTTGCTCTGCAGTAACTTTGTCCTTTTTTGTTTGTTTATAATAAAAATCAATAAATATAATAAAAAGACCACTGCTTTGAAAACAGATCTCAAGATGATCTGAGTGGGACTGTAACTGAAGAACATAAACATTGGGAAACTGCCTGTATAGCTTGTCAAAGTTGCTAGAACTATGAGTTTCAGCCCACAACTATTGGCATGACACACAAATGACTGTGTCCGATGAAGAGTTGGGGAGCAGCAGGTTACCTGGCGGGCAGCTTGTAGATGTAGCTGCAGCCGTCCTCGGTCCAGATGATGACTTTGTCAGCTGCAACAAACTCTCCACCGGTCCAGGACTGGTCGCTTTCACTGGCCACTGAGCAGAGCAGCGAGTAGTCTCCTGCATCAAACACCTGATGCACACACACACACACATACAGAGTAATGCACGACTGCAGCACTGATGCAGTCAGCAGCACCTGAGCAGACGCTTCAAGGCTCTCACCCTCCAGTATTTGGAGCAGACGACCAGCAGACTGCTCTGAGTGAAGCTGCAGAAGGAAATGCTCTGACAGCCCTGACAGTAGATGGGTTTGGATTCCTCCTCAAAGACAGGGTCCAAGTCCTGAACAAACACATCATGCACAAGAGCATCAGCTGATCCTCAAATCATCATGGGCAATCACAAAATCACAAATCGGTTGGGTTGGGTCAGGTAAAGTCGGGTTAAGTTAAGGTTGGTTAGGTTAGGTTGGGTTGGATTGGGTTAAGTTGAGTTAGGTTGGAAATGTTTTTTTCAAGGACTCAAAGCCAGAATAATGCACGTGCAACCCAATCAACAGAGGTTTACGTCCATACAAAGATATGTCAGTCATAGGATAACTAGGCTTGAAATTATAGCTTGCTTGAAAGGCATTTTGAACTGTTAAGAAAGTGTACTAATTCCTTTGACATCAAAGTTGACGGGGATGTACCTGCATCTTGCTGACCTCAGCCGTTATGATCCACACCTTCAAGATTCCGGTCACCGACACAGCCACCACAGTGTCCTCTGCAGAGACACGCTGGACAGAGTGAGGCTCCGCACAAAATGCAAACGCTCAACCGATGATGATCATAATAGACTGGATCTTTGTGTGCATTTCCAGGCGCAAAAGGGCTTTCAATGTGTATCCATTATTCATTCACTCTTGGTGATGATAAACTACAGATGTAGCCACAGTTCAAGTACAAGACCTGTTTCTATTCACAATCTGAGAACATCCCTCATTCAAGTGGAGTTTAGGTTCAGTTTCTTCCCAAACAGGAAAACTAGTCAGTGTTAGTTCTCCAGCACGCTAATTAAACACACTATAGCACAAGTTTTTAAAAACCTGATATATGAGGAGTTGGTGCTTTTCACACTAAAGTGCATCTCATCATGCAGACAGTGACTACAGTTATTCAACTATACATGTAAATATGTAAATATATCCCGGTAAACATACAACTGAAATTGTTTCACAGAGCTTTACAGTACGTCTGATTGGTTGTTTTTCTGCAGCAGCTCAGAGTTTCTTATTAAAGCTAGCTTGGTATCGACACAGGCTGCACCGACTGTTTTTCTGACTGTATCACTTCACACAAACACTGATCCTCAGCTACAGGCTGATTTCACTGTCTGCAAGTGTTCATGTTTGCAGGGGGGCGGGTTTTAATATTGACACCCATGTAGAGTTCACAAAGATGGAATAGTTTCATTTAAACTTAAAAACAAAAAACAGTGATCTCCGTCAGCCCCTCAGTCTCTCCACCGTCTGTGTTTCCTCATGTAGAGCAGCTGGTCTGAGACAAACCAGACTTCCAAATGAGCAAAAGCAGGAAAGGTCTTCAATAACAAGGATGAATAGCTTTAAAACTCCATCATTTGTTGAAGATACCGTTTTTCCAAAAACATTTTGCACCAAAAAAAGTCATACATCCTTCCATAGACCAATGAAGCCCACTTCCATCCATTTATCCCTCCCTCCTTCCATCCATCCATCAAACCATCCCTCCATCCGTCCATCCCTCCATCCCTCCATCAATTCCTCCATCCCTCCA
>NC_050523.1:24452347-24454268 GCF_002922805.2 Oryzias melastigma | reverse complement strand
TCCCTCCATCCATCTGTCCCACCTTGTGTACGATGAGATCTGATGATGCTCATGGAGCTAATCCAGTCAGGGCAGATCTTGGACACTAGCGAGTAAAGGACCTCCAGGCTCGTGGCGTCCACAACAAGGATTTCTGGGTAATGGCCATTGCAAAGGAGACGCCCCTCCTTCTCGGTGCCAATGGTGAACTGATAAAACTGACAGAACCAACAGAAAAGGGATTCTGAATTAATGAACCTAAAAAGTTTTGGTTTCTAACAATAGAACACACATTTATTAACTGGTTTATCTGTTTTAGCTTAAATTCAATGTCATTCTGAGTTATTTCTACAGCTACATGCTTACATGTATAAAAGAGCATCTCTGCAGCTTTGTGGGTACATATATTTAAAAAATGTTTGATTCCCAACATTTTTGTGCATTTCCGTATTATTGTGATGCTTCTCCAACAGAATAAAATTGATCTTGAATCTTAATTCACTTATAAGGAGCCAAATCAAATCAGATGGTTTAATCCAGATCATAACGACGAGTCCAAACCGTCTTCGCTGTTTAATACTGTACCAGCTTAAACAATGGACCAATAAATGACATCAAAAGGTTTCTGGTTTATTATCTAACATAAATCTCATCATGGCAGAACCTCTATTTAACCAAACAGCAATGCGACATGATTCAAAAACTGAGGTCAAGTGTGTAAACTAAAGCCCGCGTCACACCAAACGCTTTATGAAGACACAGAAGTGAAACTCGACATGCAGGGTTTGCCCGAGTAAAACCAAAAAATAGCCAAAAGCATCAAAAACACAAAGACAAACAGCCTGAAGACAGAAACCGAGCAGACCGAGTGAAAAAAGGAAAAACAAAAAGAGAAACTTTGAAGTTTTCAGCGTATTAAGGAGACTGAAGGAGGCCAGACGTGCATTTGGTTTTGCTCCCGACTGTCTGCAATAACTGCAATGAACTTTTGAGAGACATTTACACTTTTCAAGCGACGCAACTCTCTTCAGCGTTTGTTGTAAACATGAACGACATCCTGCTCATACAATTGCTGTGTCTGCGAATGAACAGGTAAACGAAGAGGTAGAGGAATGGGGTGTGTTCATCCACCAAGAGGGAACAGACAATACAGAGGAGAATTCCATTCTCTAGTCTACTGCAAAATGTGAGATACATCTATATGAGACATAAGATAAGCTTTATTTTCTTCCTATCTGCTCTCTATGTCTGTGTGTGAAGTTCTGTATTTCACCTTCAGTGAAGTTTTCATCATCTTCAGTGTTAAAAAGACCTTTTTCCAGACAGTTTCCTCCATCATTGCATTCTCTAATTGCTCTAATAAATTCAGGATAAATGACACGATTCCACAATGGCCGTAAAAGCAGGTGATGTTACCAGCAGGTGTCACATTCTGCAGCGACTGGGGCGATTCTGCTCCGATGGCCGTACGATTACTGCAACACCAGCCATTACTAAACGCTAGGAAGTATAAAGCAGCCCTTAGTTCACTTTTTTAAAGACCCCCAGACAGACCACAACAACAGTCCAACTGGCGGAGAAGGTCTGAATGAGTTTATCAGGATATAAAACCTTCATGTGTCTGTCTGATGAGGAGATTTAGTTCTGGTGTTGCTGTGACTGTTGAAGTGGGTCTGAGTCAACTGTTCACTGAGGTTTCTGCTTCTCAATGCTAGTTTAAAGGCTCTCGAGTCTGATCCAGGTGAGTTCTTTACCTGAATCCCAGTGTGGGCACAGGCCAGCTTGGTGAACTCAATGCAGCGTCCATCGTTGACATCCCACAGACACATCTCCCTGGAAACCACATGGTACAGAGTAAAACCAATGTTTGTAAAAGCTTTATGAGACTAAAATCAAGATTCTGCTTTGAAAATGGTCCTAAAGAATAAAACATGTCCACATC